>NC_141765.1:59361014-59519764 GCF_982258835.1 Parasteatoda tepidariorum
CGCGCCATTTTCAAAAAAAAAATTTTTTTTCCTCATTAAGATTTTAGGATTTTTTTTTCTTTTCTGAAAGATGTTTACCTTACCATCATTTTGGAAATAATCATTAGTGTATTCCTTCATCGTTTTTTCTTCTTTTTAAGATTATTTCCAAAAAAACATTTTTTTTGTTGGGTTTAACAATAAACAAACGGCTTTTTGTAGCGATTCAGAAAACCGGAAAAATCAGTTATCCGGAATAGCGATGGTCCCGATCGTTCCGGAAAATCAGTTCCCTACTGTATAAGGTTACAAAATGATTTGCAAACAATAAAAATAAATATCTTGTGATAATAATTCTTATTTCAATATTAAGTTCATTCAAATAGATATAGTATCAAATAACTGTGTTAAATCTCAATCAGCATCGAACAAATTTCAAAACAGATTAATTAAAACATATTTCAATTAAAAATAAAATAAATATAGCACATACTTTACTTTCATGCAAAGCAGACAACCGATTGTTCTCTGAGTTAAGATGTTTTACTTTAGCCATTAAATTATCCCTCTCTTTAGCCAAATCTTTTAACTTTTTATCCATTTCTTGACGTATCTTTTTCTCTTTGATAACTTCTTTCTCACTATTTGCATAACGGATAACCATTGTTTCTTTATCTTTCCGGAGAGTATTACATTCTTTTGATAGCTAAATGAAAAAATGAAGTGCCTTACTATTTTTAAATAAAAGTCATGAATGCAAAGAATGAAGTTAATAATATATAAAAAATATTTTATAATTTCGAACAAGCTCATTTGGATTAAAAATGGTAAGTATAAGGTCAGATGATATGTCTTTCAACTTTAGTGCACTTTCTTGATGAGAGTATTAAACAAATTTATTCTTTGTTTTGAAAATAAGGAAATCGAAGATGCCATAATATCTGAAAATTGTGGAATAAATCTTGCTAAATATTCGCCATTTCAAGTAGCTGTTTTTAGTTCAGTTTTGTTTGCTGGGCTTCTGAAATTTTGTATGGCTTTTATCTTGTCTTAATCTGCAGTAAAATATATTGAGCAAAAACAAAGACTGATGCTATGTAGAAAAACAAAATGCAATTTACCGAGACACAAAGTGAAACATAGAGCAGAAATACCAAAAATTAAAAACCTAAGCACATCACAGAAAGGTAATCAAAAAATTTTACAAGTGTTACCAAACTGACTAGGAAAACTTCTAGTATGGCTACAGATTATTACTTTTAACAAAATATGCTAAAAAAAAAATTATTAATGAAATAAAAAGAATACCTTTTCAATACTACTTAAGAAATCTGTCCTTGATTCAGATTCAGCTTTCTTAAATGCTACCTCTTGAGCATATAATGCTTTCCTTAACTGTGCTATTTCATTTTCCATCATAGCATTTCGAGCTTCTAATGCCTTAAATATTTCATTCATAGTATTATCTGGTCTGAAAATCAGAAAACTTGATATTTATTTTTAACTTATATAAATTTTATAACAAAAATGAATTTTTAATTAAAAAAAAAATAACACACATAGATATGAATGAAATTTAAATATTAAATCATATTTAAATAAATCATAATGAGAATAACATTAATTCAAGGAAAAAATGTTAGAAAAAGACTAGACTAGACATTAATTTGAAGGAAAAAATGTTAGAAAAGACTTATTAGATCCCAAGTTTTTCTTTTCTTTTTTTTTTCTTTTGCAGTTAGAAAAGTCTGTTGGGCAACAATCAATATATAGGTGAAAAGAAAAAGAAAATATTATAGTCGATTTTAGATTCACACTCTACTATTATAAATTATACATGCAATATTGATATTATATTCGATGATTTGAACTACCTCAGAAATTCAGAACTTTTATAACCATAACAACATTATTTCTAATAACTAAATAATTTAATTAATTAAAAAAAAATTCTTGCTTCTTTACGGCAAAATAAAAGAACATTTATATTTATAATTTCTAAAAAAATTTATATTAAAACTATTTGGTAAACATGTTAATTACATCTATAAAATATATTGTTAACAAAAATTTTCTTAATATGTCTTATTTTAGCATTAAGGAAATTCTAAAGTTAGAAGAAGAACAATTTTTTGAGATGATACTAAAAATAGCACAGTTTTGAAATCTTTTTACAATTTTCCATTTTTAACATTTGCTGTTTAACAAAATATGGCATATAGAGCATTTTCCTGACATAGCAATACTTTTTTGAATTGTGCTAAAGCTGAGAAATAATATTAACAACTTTTTAAGCAAATTTTTTCAACATTAACATTAAGGGCAATTTTCATAAAGTTAGCAGGCAAGAGTAACTTGAAACGTCAAAATAAAATTGTATGTCCATAATTTTTTGTTCATTTAAAAAACAAAGCAAACTATTGTTTTTATTATTTTTTTTTGCAGTACACACATACGCATTAAGTTTTCATCAACCAAATATGTAAGAAACAATAAAAATAGTCGACAGTCAATAAATTATCTTCATTTTTCAACAAATAAAAAATAAATATGCTTTATAAATAGTCAGCTGTTCTGCATCGAATAATTTTAATCAGTAGAATATTTTTATTTTCTTAACAAGATTTGATTCTCAGCTGGCAATAATTCTTAATTTTCTTTTAATAAAAATTTGACAATAATTTAAAAAGGAATTTCACTTTAAAGGAAAACATAAATTAAAATACTAAAACAATTGATTAGAACACTCCATAACAAATAAATCGATGCACCAAGAAGGAGTTGTCCGATTGAAACAAAAATTGGTGGATAGGAAGACAATGTACAGAATAGTAAATGATTAAAATTTCAGAACAATTTAATAATTTATTGCAGAGTTACAGTAACAAGTTCAATAAGGTGTTGATCCGCCTCTAGCCTGGATACAAGCTGCCACACGGCATGGCATAGACCGATAAAGCTCCCAGATGGTCTCTTACGGTATTTCCTGCCAAATTCAATCCAATTGTCGAACAAGGTCATCAACATTCCGTGCCAGATGCAATCGCCTTCCCATCATATCCCAGACATGCTCGATGGGAGAGAGATCAGATGATCTAGCAGGCCAAGGAAGAGTTTGACAAGCTTGCAGACAGTTCATAGCAACACGTGCCGTATGTGGTCTGGCATTGTACTGCTGAAAAACCAGCCTAGGGAGCTGCAAAAGGAACGGTAGCAAAACAGGTCTTAGGATGTCGTTGACGCACCGCTGTGCAGTAAGTGTACCTTTAATGACGACCAAAGGGGTCCGGCAGTCAAAGGAAACGGCACCCCAGACCATAATGCCTTGTTGAGGGCCGGTGTGGCATGCAATAGTGAAGGCAGGACCCCCCCCCCTCTGCCCTGTGCGTCTCCAAACAAGTCTTCGATGATCGTCAGGACACAGTTGGAAGCGGGATTCGTTGCTAAAGACTATGCGTCCCCAGTCGGCATCATTCCAGCCATATCTGTTCAAAACATTCATGCATACAAAATTTCAAAGCAATCGGATGATTGCTTCGTGGTGTGTCAATCTTTTTGTTATAGAGTGTATATTAATGGAAGAAGAATATACATGGTAGCGTAAAAAATAAGATTTTGAGAAATTTTAAAATTTAATTAAATAGTTGGTAAAATAATTTTGCGAAACATGCGCGGACTGGTAATTAATAAATTTATTTTAAGATGCTTAAAAATGTTGACTATGCATTCGTATTCATAATTATAAAATATATCTTGAAAAAAATTGATAAACATATTATTCCAAATCTATGCATACGTTTGAAATTGTATCAATTATTGAAAGAACAAACTAAAAAAAAATTAATAAAAGCTGATGTAAAAAACTTATAAAAGCTGACATTCTATCAGAAACATGATTTTATAAAACTAAACATTTGTTGAATAAAATGCTTTTATTCAAATCTCCTAATTAAATTACAAATAGATTTTTAGACGACTGAAAAGAAACATTATATTTTATACTTTGAAAGAAGTAAAAAAGAATTAGCAATCGGTAATTAGCGAAAAAAATATTAATCAAATTTTACTCTATGCGTGCTTATGTCAAGTTCCTTGTAAGTTAACCACATTTAAATATTTCTTCATCCTCGCCAAATTATTTTTTTAAAAACAATTCATTTTAATTTTTCTCGGCTTCTACCCAATAAAAACTGTTGAAACTTCAGATTTCGCAATAGAAAAATACTTAGATTAATATGGTATGAAAGATTTTATTTCAAAATTTTTTCACCCACAATTAAATTTAATAATAAAAAAATAATAAATAATTATTACAAATTATTTTTGACATGAAATTATATTTGGGTAAATGGGTTTTATAAGTGAGTGCAATTTTTTTTTAATTCCTTAATTTGTTTTAAAAATATGATAAAAAATGCAAAAAGTGAAATTAACATTAAGGGGTCCAAACTTTGGATAGCTCTCCTGAAGAAACTATGAGGACCATATTTCCCAGATTGCGGCTACACCCTATGTTTTGAAAGTTAAGAATCAAAATACAGTAGGGAACCGATTATCCGGAACGATCGGGACCATCGGTATTCCGGATAACTGATTTTTCCGGTTTTCTGAATCGCTACAAAAAGCCGTTTTTTTTTATTGTTAAACCCAACTAAAAAAAAAAATTTTTTTTTTTTTGGAAATAATCTTACAAAGAAGAAAAAACGATGGAGTAATACACTAATGATTATTTCCAAAATGATGGTAAGGTAAACATCTTTCAAAAAAGAAGGAAAAATCCTAAAATCTTATGAGGAAAAAAAAAATTTTTTTTTAAAAATGGCAGGAAAATTTATCGAATTTCGTTCCGGTTTTTTGGTTTTCCGGTTTTTCGATTTCCGGATAACGGGTTCTGTACTGTAGGTTAAAAAAATATATGTAATATTCAGAGAAATATATATGTATTATTCAGAGAAAGTACGTTCTGTGTCCGATTTTGTAACTTAATTAATAGTAAGCACTAAATAATTTGCATATTTGAGGTCACCCCCAAGAACCATTAAGATTGACACTTAGTATGTGAAAATTCCATCACTACAACGAAAGTTATTCAGGATGATATCTTTTTTTTTTTGCCCACTGTACCAAGCACAGAGGTATATTTAAATTGGGGATAAATGTAACAGTCCAAAATTTATTAGCAGAAACTTCAAGAAAATATAGCTATTTCTAGCACTCAAATACAGCTTCAATAACAGTGTAGTACAGTAAAACAAGAGCTTCACAATCTCAGAAAGGTCAATGATATAACTCAGGTCAAAACACTACTAAGATTACAACTTTCAAGCAGATTACAACTCTGACAAGGCACAAACCTATTTATATAGGCTTGGCAATGAAACATTGCAACTTTCTGCATGATTCCAGACGATTCTCATATAACCTCGAAAATATTTGTTGTATCGCTTTGAAACGCAAAGCTTTCAGCATTATAATTTCGTTGCCAACATGATCGCAAAGTTGGTAAATCGAGTCTCCAAAATAATAATAATAATACATTAGACATTATTTCCTCTCAAAATTTGTTAAAAATTACACAACTTTCCCGTTAATTTTCTAATGAAACTATTTTAGGCATTCATCTGAGACAGTCTGAGACATTCAGCGTCATAACCAAAGTATATTCACAAAATTAGACACATATTTACAAATTCATAACAGTATGAATATTTAAACTGACTCGTAAATAATATGATATACAGATTTCAAAATTCTCCATAAAACTAAAAAATAATTTTTTTTTTTTAAAACAAAATAAAATTTGAAGAAACAAACTTTCTAGCACTATATTTTAATTTGTTTAAATTTGAACTATTCTTATAAAACTTTTTGCTAAGCAATTGTATAGGTCCTTTTTGGTTTCTTATCAATTCACACAGCCCATTTGGCTTGATTTCTTTTTATCATTCTATAAAATTTAAATATTTTTTACTTGAAAAATAATAAATATACTACCTTGCATATTTCATGCTATTTTTTAATAAACTTTCAATAATTTTTTTTTAAATTAAGAAATTATTAATTTTAAATATTTGTTAATTGAAAAATATATTGCCTTTAATATCTCATGCTCATTTATTCTAAAACAGCAAAAAACTAATTTTAAAAAATTAAAACAGATTTACCTTATAATAATTCATTGAAATTACTGCTAGAAAATGTGTATACTGCTAAATAATAAATATAAATAAGGCTGAAATACCACATTTTTATATATACTGCCAATCAAGGTAAAAAACTAACTTTTACATACATGCACTTTTAAAATAACATTTAGATTATTAAATATTGAATGATAGTAAGTGGAGCTGTGAAGTAAAAAATAAGCATATTCAAAATCTTTATTATATTTTTTTTCATCATGTTTGCATATTTATGGAACAAAAGAATATATTTTGATCTAGTTAAAAAAGATTTATGAAAAATACTTTTTAATGACTTAGTTACTGAATTTGAGAGGAAAACATTATTAAACCTTTTGTTTTAAAAAAAACCTGGTTCAAACAAAAAAAAAATTTATTATTTTTTTAAAAAAACTTTTTTTTTTCAAAAAAAAAAAGTTTCTTACCATGGAAAACATTATGAAAAAAGCTATACTTTTATTTCCAGTTACATAATTTAGCTAGTATGCTGACAGAAAAAAAAAAAAAAAAAACAGCAATAAATATATTTTAAAGTTAGTAGGACTTTAATAATAAATTTTTAAAAAAAAAAACAGAATTACTACTCTAAATATGTTTAAAATAACATTTTGATACATTTTATATTACAATAACATTTTGATTCGCGAAAATCTGCGACCAATGGTCGTGAGATACTCTGATTTCCATGAAATATTCGCGAAAAAAATCACATAGGGTGACCTGGGGTAATTCCTGATCAAAAAATGCAAACATCTATTTTGTGAAAAAACTATTCAAGATAGAATTTTAATATTTTCTGGAAGTTTGAGGCTATATGAGATGAGTCCTATGCTACCTTCTTTTGTTTGAAAATCTAATTAGAATTTAAAAGATTTTAAATTTTTAGTGATCAAGAATTACCCCTTCTCTTGATCAATTCTGGGGTAAATCCTGATCATTTCTGGGGTAATTACTGATCACCAGTTTTTATGTAAATAGGCTGTTTAAAAATAATTATACAACGGTAATTAACAAATAAGACATTAAGATCAAACAAATAAACCAAAAAGATATGTTTAAGCAGCTAATAAAACTGTTTATTTAAAATCAGGAATAAAGATTAACACTTCAGCTCTGGCAGCAGCTCTCACACTGAAATTTTCATTTTCAATCAATAAAAGAAATTCACTATTTTTGCTTTCTAGAAGCATAGTATCCTTTTTAAGCTTATAATTTCTCACCATATTTATATAAGGTTAATTTATCAACTATAAAATTATTCTAACAATGTACACACATAAATTTAAGATAGAAGCAAGGTAAGACATGCTAGAAATGGTGCATATCAGAACACATTTTTCTTGTATACAATTAAAAACAAATTTTGTGATTATAGTTAAAATATATTTTATAGTTGTTCCACTTAATAAATATGAACTGTTATTTAAGAAAAGACAATTGACTATTTATTAGCTATTTTTTATACTATTTATAAGAAGAAATGACAATGATCAGGAATTACCCCAGTGATCAATAATTACCGCATCTGTAGGGGGCAACATTTGATATAGTTTCCTATAATCAATTATAATGTTTACAGTAGATGTGAAATAATTAAGCAAAAGCCTACACTATTTTTATATCAAAGAAAAAGAAAGTAACTCAAAATATTTATTATTAAGAGAAGGAGGGGGATCTTTGCAGAAATGTGCACATTTTGAAACCCATCTTTGAAATGGAAAATACAGAAAGCATTTTAAAAGATACTTATTTTGTTAGATTAAACAAAAAACTGTTATTAAGTAAAAGTAGTTATACTTTAGTAAAGTGAACAAGCATTCTTGTCCATGTCTCAAATTTAAAAAAAATATTATTTTTTTAAATAAAACTCAGGTGATCATTATTTACCCCAGAAACAAGAGTGATCGTGAATTACCCCGGGTCACCCTGCCCTTTTGTTTTTTAGACCAGATAGAGTGATAAGAGAAACCTGGAATTCTGGGGTAAAACAAGAATACAATCATTTGTGGTTAATAAAATTTTTTTTATATTATTATTATTTTCAAAACAAACAAGAAAAAACAAAATGCAGGAAAAGACAAACCAGGAAAATTTGTTAAAATATATATGATATTCATTCCATCATTCCATTTAGATAAATTTAAAGATAAAACTTATCTTTCAAAATAATTTATTCCTGGATATGTTTATTTTTGCTTTACTGTTGATATTGATTTTGTAAAGATAACACTAGTATTAAGAATAGCAATAAAAATATGGGGAAAAACAGATATAATAGCCGGAAAATAAGGAAAATCAGATGATAATTCCTTTGTAGTAGAAAACATCATCTATACTTTAAAAAGTAAGTAAAGTATTATAATCAAAAAACAAAAATTCAAAAAAACTAAAAATTAAAATATGATTTTAACTTACATTTTTGCTATCTCAACACTGCATTCTTGTTTTCTACTATCATCAGACGAAACACTATCAATACTTAAGTTATCAGTGTTCGTTTCTATCATGGAATCATTACTAGATACACAGGATTCAACATCACAAGTAATAGGTTCTTTTGTACTATTAAGACTATTCTCTGGAACATTAGATAATTTGTCTTTAATTATTTCATCTTCAGTTACATGATCACTTAATGGTCGCCTATTTGGTGATGTTTCATTGGAAGATGGATTACTTTCCCCTGAAGTCACAAAATCATTATTTGTGTGATCAATTGTTCCATTTTCATTCATATCACAACAATCATTATTTGATGATACAATATGAGATGTTTGCTCCATAGGTACAGAACCATTTGAACAATTGTCAATCTTACAAGAATGATTCGAATCACTTTCACTATTTTGAATATTTGACATGTTTCTGAGCAATGAAATTGAGGACAATTAATCTATACACCAAATTGATAAAAATATTAGAAGAGAGATCTTGAAAATATCACAAATTTTAAGAAATATAAATGCTTTTCTTAGAAATAATACTAAATATGAATAATATATCTCAATGCATTTGACTAGATGCACACATAATTTGGCAACTTTCAGTTCTTTACTTGGGATACCTAAAAATATTAAAATATATATATAAATATAGATAAAATAAATATAGAAAAATAAAGACATAACAATACTTAATGGTGTAAAATTAAAAAAAAGTTTCTAAAATCAATAATTAAAGTAAAACAATATCATGTACAACATAGGATAGAAAATGTAATTGTTAGATAAAATAAGACTATTTACACTCAAGAAAGATTTAACCTAAAATAGAACATTCACAAAAACAAAAACTATATATATATATATATATATATATATATATATATATATATATATATATATATATATATATATTCTCTCCAAAAGTACTTAAAATAAGGATTAATTTTCAGAAAAGTATTTTTTTTAAAAAAGTTATTACTGAGATACAATTTTAATTTTAAATAGAGAACACTACTTTTTTTAAAAACTCATGACTGATATTGCCAATTAGATAACTAACATTGCCAATTAGATAAAGTTATCTATTTGACAGTCATTTGTGCAATTGCAATAATCAACTAATAAAACTGCATTGATAATTTTAAAAAAATGTAACATTAATGCAGTTAACTAACTCTTAACAGTTTTTTCTTTACTAAATATGAAAATTTTTAAAACTATTATTAAATAAAAAAAATATCAATATTGAAATTGCGGGAGAATATCATATCGAGCCAGATGAACTGATTTATGAATACTACAGATTTAATTTAAATTTTAATTATTATTGTAACATATAAGGAAGAATTCCTAAACACTTGATGCAGTAGTGCTATAAATTATAACGATAAAATGAGTTCGTAGGATAAGAATATAAATGTTGTTCATACTCTAAATAATTTTAAAACAGACAACGTTTCAAAATATGATTTGTTACTATCTATGAATAAAAAGGCAAAAAAGAAATCATTTATAGGTTACTTTTAAAGCATCATATGTTCGAATAACAGTTACGTGCAACAAGTATTTACAGCTTGATTGGTACGAGAAATATCAAGTTATCTTCATAGAGCAACAAAATATATGAAACATGATTGAGTTATGTGTTTGAAAAATAAGCGCTTTTAAGAATTATGAGTATACACAAGTTATATACAACGAAAACAAGAAGTAAATATTAGTAGACATAGGTGCCAAGTTGTAAGGCACCTTATTTGTTTTCTTGAAACGTTTCTGGCTGCCTATTTCTAGTACGCTTGAGAAACAGGTCAACAAATAAGTGCTAGTTTTAAATCCAAGTTTAGACATTGCAAATTGGGTCACAATCGCCAAGGCGCTAAGCAGATTTTGAATTTGCAACTTATTTAAAAAAAGAAAACATCTGGAGTATTTCCCGGGGGTTGGTGCGAGTTATACTCTTCGAGTTGTTCCTCTTCTTTAATGCTTTGGGTTCTCCCTAGCCGAAAAGTATTCCTCGCCAAATGCTCTGCAATATGGAGGTAGCAGGTTCAAATCCCGCCGTAACCCTGGATGCATTTCCGTAAAGTCCTTTTCTAAAGTGTACGCTCTGTCTTTCTTTCTACTTGACAAAGGCTTATAATCCTTACTTATGTAATTCAGCACGAAATTGCCAAGACTTAGCTATTATTCTTCTGCACATCACGATTTTCGATCGAAATGGGCTTGTGGGGGGCGGAGTTATCGACAATGCCAACCTTCATCTATCGAAAGGTACCTCAAGTTTGAATCAAGTTGGCATGTCTTATATACCAGTGAATTGATGTTTAATAATTGTAGTGGTTGTTACGCCACAATACTCCACCACCAGAATTTTATCAGGGATAGAATTCGATGAACGGATACCACTAGTTGCTGAACTTTTGAAAGACCGGGAGAGCTGGATTAAGGTCACCGGGTTTGTTTTTTTAGCGCTGAGTGTGAGAGGCGCATTAACTTCAAGGTAGTAGTCGCTCCTGTGTTGCCTTTAGCAGTCGAGTGTATGCAGACTGACGTTGTGTATGATCGAGACGAGACTGAGCAGTAACAGCGCGAGGGGGTGGATAATGTTGCAGTCACAAGTAGCAAGTCAACTGTTCAATGTGAAACATCCATCGAAGTAGGCGTTACTATGAAGATAAGCGCGTGTTCGCATCACGTCCGTAAGTCACCAATGTGGGGGCGGAGTTATCGAGAATGCCGACCTTCATCTATTAAAAGGTACCTCAAGATTGAATCAAGTTAGCATGTCTTATATACCAGTGAATTGATGCTTAATAATTGTAGTGGTAGTTACGCCACAGGCTACTGGTAGCTTAGAGCAGAACTCTCTACCTATGGTGACATTTCGCATGCTTTCACCATTTGTGCGTGGAGAGTCACAGGAAGTACGATCTGTATGGGTGCGATGTGTATGGGTGTTATTTTTTAAAACTTCAATGAAATAAATTTGAGGCTAAACACAGATTTTTTTATTTATGTATTATGTTTTAAAAATCTATGAAAAAAAAAAAACTTCATTCCATTTTAAATTTAAAATTGTTTTTCAAATCAGCTCAATGGGACAGAAAGGTTTTTTTATTTTTTGCATAATTGAAAAAAAGTTTTAAATATTGAAAATGAATTCTTGTTTCGATAAAATGTGTACTTCACGAAATATTTAACAGTTCGAAATTTTAAACTTTAGCCCCTCACTCTGGCCAGTAAAAGTCATGAACAGAAAAACAAGGAGATTTGAAAATTATCAATCTACTAAATTTATAGGTAAGTTAACAACAATCTGAATCTGCATCTAAAACATTTCAATAACCCTTTATTATTAGTAATTCAGCCAGAAGAATCGTAAAATTTAAGTTTATAGAAATTCTTGATGATTTATAAAGTTAAAGAGAGAACTTTTACAAAGATTCTGATGATTAAAAATCGAGTTTATTTAATAAAGCATAAAAATCAACAAAAAATGATTTTTAATCTTTAATACAATTTTCATAACAAATTTTGATTAAAAAGTTGCTATGATCCAAAAATTTGAAAACATTGATTATCAGTCTATGAGTTAGATTTTAAAGAAGACAATTTGTTATTTACCTAAACATCGAGAGCAGTAATTACCATGCTTAATGCACCTTCGAGTTGCAACTACAACTTTCAATTAAACCTAATATGATGTTTATTCCATCAAACTTCCTCTATATAAGATTTTTCTTCCCAGCTTAAATATTAATTTGCAACTCCCAATTTGTATACTTTTTTTTGTCTTCAGTTATGATAAAAATTAAAGGTGGTCTTTACGAAGCATCATGCATATTTTTTGTAAGTGTCAGGCAAGGTTAGATGCTTGAAATTTTTGATATTCTTTAAATTTTCAGGATACTTTTTTAATGTAAAATTATTGGAGATGTGTTTTTTTATTTTTGCGATAAAAATGTTTCCTGAAATTTTATATATTTATTTTTTGAAGGGGAGGGGTCAAAACTGAAGATCCTTTGAAATTCTGGAAAAAAAAGACAAAAAAACTCATCAATTTACAAGTAGCACAATTTTTTTTTCTTAACAAGTAATTACGACACTGATAGTTATTTTACTTTGATCGAAGGTCAAAGGTCATTCAAAAATCTTCGAAAAAAGGTTATTTTCTTGGACTTTCATCGTCAGAATGTACTACTACCTACTGTTAATCATAAATGTATATATTTCAGTGAATACATACTATAACACTCTACCTAACAAAATTAATTCATATATGGTGTATATTTAGCGTGATCTTAAAATTGACCTAAAAGTAGCAAGAAACGGACATTCTGTAGTTTTCAAGGTCATGAACTTCTTTTGCCAAATTTAAAGTCTGAAATTGGCTGGAAAAGAAACCTTAAGTATAACAGAAACAAAATCAATTCACAGACCTATGGTTACTGATTCAACTTTTTAATAATATGGTCCTAAAGTTTGAGACCCATACCTGAGTAACTGAATACAGAAATAGTTATGGAAATGCTTTAAATTGTTTTAAAAAATGTGATTTAGGCCCAATAGGAATATTTGAAGTTTCTAGGTGAACTGCAGTCTCAATCTAGAACTTACTAAGGGGAGAAATACTTTGCTATCAGATAAGTGACATATCCTTTCGATGTATTTCCTTAAGCTAAATCGAATAAAACTTCATTTTCGTTGATACAACAGTAAATCAAAATTTATAAATGTTTTTATGGATAAAAAATAGTACAGTACATTGCTGTGCAGACAAACAAAGTTTTAGACACTATGGATTTTTTAGGATGAATCAAATGAGATAAAACCAAGTCAAATGAAATCAAAACCAATTTATTATTAACAGTTTCAGAAAATTTTTATACTTTAATTTAAACATATTAGCTGTTTTGAAATAACTTCATTTACTTGCCTCAGACCAAAGCTTGTAATTAAGATAGTAAATAAGAATGCGTTATTAGTTGTAGTTGTGTTTATCATATATACATTTGTTCCTTTTTCATTTTTGTCTTGTTTACATCTAATTTGTGTTGAATTTGATGAGCCAGGCTCAAGGGTGGTGACGTATTGTTTCCGATGTACTTTTTTAAGATGATTTGAATGCACTTTTCTTCTAAATAACACCCTTGCTGCCTATGTCTTGGCCCATTAGTTAAGAAGCGTGCAGAGTCGATGCATTAGAAGATTTGGATAACTTGTCCTCATAACTTTTTTTAGAATCACCCTAAAGAATTTTCATGAATTTTTTTCATTTCTTATTTTCTATGACCAATTATGAGAAAAATGCTTCCTTTGCCGCCTTTATTTTTCAGCTTATTATTTTACTTTTTTTAATTTGGAGATAGCTAGAAGGAATTAATTTAGGTCTTAGTGATTTCTCCTTAAAATAATTAAGGGTATATTTTCAATTATAAATAACTCACATTTTAAGTTCCGAATTCTTTTTTCACTTTATTATTTGCGTGAAATCATTTCATTAATTGATATTGACCATACATTGAAAGTGAATTCAAAGGTCACTCTTGGGAAAAAATTAATATATCATTATAGAAATAAGTAATGCAACAAATTTGGGCCAACAGTCTTTTGCCCCACTCTATTTTTCATAAGCAGATCAATGCTATGGACGCTTCTTTATAAATGACACTAAAAGAATTCGCCCTTTAGAAAATAGATCCATAAATTAAGTGACTTTCATTTATAGTTACCTTGAAGGCTATACTAAACTTATATTGTTGACACAGACATCGTAATTTGTAGAGTAATAAAAATCACCACGTTCTTGTATATAGACACCGCAGTGATATATAATATATCAATTGAAGCCGCAGTGAAAAAGGTAAAATCAGTAATTGTCAAAAAAGTCTCATGGATAAATCTCATGGATGGCTATTTTTTTAATAAATTAAAAATTTTGAAATAAAAAAGCTATTTAAAATAAAAAAGAATAAAATTTTTACCAAATTCAATTTTTTAGCATTAAAAAAATTACACAAATCCTATTTTTTCTGAAAATTACTTAACATAACCATTTGCTACAGTTTTGCACCCATTGCATAATATTTGACAAAATTTTAATGAAAATAATTTAAATGTCTAAAATAACTGAGACCGAGCTAAAAGTGTTGTGAACTAGACGAGAAAAAACAATTCAAATCATGAATTTATTCAATTTGATTAAATTTTTAAATTGAAAAAATTTTAACATTTCGGATTTGTAAATTTTCATTCAAATACTATATATTGCATAATGTAAGAATTGTAATATGGCTTTTAATGATACAAACTTGTAAATTTGAAATTTACATATTTTGATTCGTCCAGAGCCGTTCGTCCCTAAAATTAATCTTAATGACTTAAATCTCTTGTGAGTCACAGTTTGTTCTTTATAAAAACGATTTCCTTAATTAAAAAAATAAAGTTATAGTCGTAAAATTTAGTATGCAGACAACATTTTAATTTAAAATTGCATTTAAACTTCTAGTAAGCGATTACTGTTTCAGAGAAAGTTGGAAAAAAATAAAAATAAAAAGAGCGTTTTATCTCACCTGTTTTTGATCTTTTATTTGCAAAATGCATGTGTTAGTTTTTATTTCAACTTAATTTATGCATAGTGCTCTATTTCTCAAGAATAAATTACCATAAGTCATTAGAAGAATTCATCTCCTTATTTTCTGTTTTATTCTATATTTATTTATTGCGCTAAAATGAAACTTATGAAAAAAGTAACATTGAAATATATCCAATTCTTTCGGCCATTTCTGAAAAAATTTCAAATACTCAATTATAAAGAGAAAACGTGTTCCCCTGAACAATTCAAGAGACTAAGATTCTAGCTTAAACATATATTGGGAAAATTCTTTTTTAATGAGCGAATTATATAAATAAAAAATATAAATAATGCACTGTGAAAATTCGTTTTTGCTGAAGGTATGCAAAACGAAATAGAGACTGTACAACTTTTCAGCAATGAAACTTTCTTTTTGAGGGATGTGAGACCAAACCATCGTCATCAAAAAATTTTTAATTAAGGGGGAGAACAAAATTTATTTCTCTCTCTCTCTCTCTCTCTCTTTTATGATTGAAATGTTATATAAGATTACATGTACAGGGTGTTCCGTAAAGACAACTCTTTATACATGTTTTTATAATCCTTATCAGAAAGGAAAACAAAGTATATTTTACTGGTCACAAATTAATATTTAAGCGAGGAAGAAACAAAAGTGCATTTAAAATCTGAGAAATCACAATTTATAGAAAGGAATTTTGAAAACAAAAAGACAGGTTCAATCGTGGGAGGAAACAGAGATGAGTTGAAAGATTATTATTAGAAACAAATTCAAGATTCAATCTCAAAATAAACCTATTTTGAGATTTATTAAATTCTTAACCTGTTCTGTGATTAGTTAGATTTCGCTAGCGTTTTGGCCCTTTTGGAATTAATTTGTGAGCTTAATGAGAATACCTTTTGGTTATCATTTTTGATGAGGATTGTATAAATATTTATTAAAGGCAGTCCGTAGGGCCGGGATAGCGTGGTCGGTAGGGCGCTGGGCCCATGTCCGAGAGGTCGTGGGTTCGAACCCCACCGGCCGAAGACTTCCCGTGTAGTAAAGCGACTGTAGCACGTGAAATATGTTGAGTCGCAAAAGTCCTCCATGTTCCCATAACAAATCAATACCTCTGGGAGTACTGGATTGGATATCGATCGCTCTCTGACTCAGGTCAAAATTACGATCTGTGGATGAATGAATGGATGTATGAATGGGCCCGCCCTATAAACGGGTGTGACGTATGGTGTGGCAGAAGTCGAATTCTTGGCCATAGATGGCCCCACTGGAAAACAAGAACAATCGCACTCCCTCCGCCTAAACAGGCATACTTCAACAAGGGCAGTCCGTAATGAACATTCTGTATAAAAGGTTAGGAAGTAAGATTTTTTTTGCTATAACGTTTGTGGAAAGAATGACCCATTATTTTGAAAAATTTCAAAATTATCCGAAATATGTTTGTAAAAAAACTGTGCAACCAAACGAAATAATCTTTTGTAATGAATGTATTTATAAACATAAAGCTTAAATTCGAAGTTAATCGGTGAAGATTTGTTCAAGTTCTGAGTTCGACTGATTTTTAAAAAAAATATTCGAGAAAAACGCATTTGAAGTTTTCTGAAAGCACGTAGAAGACTGAACAAAAGTTCAATATACTCAAGATCTTAAACATTTTCTTTGTTCAAAAGCTTTTGGATATCTAATTTTCAAGGTATTAAAGTTTATTTTATAAAAATACCTTTCCAAAAATCTTAAATAGCCTACCCATTTCCGAACTTCATGTTTTCATTATTGCGACTGTAATAGTAATCTTTGTAAAAGAATGGCTGCTTTTGGCCAAGCATATTCTTGCAATATTTTATGTTATTATTATGTGTTCAACTGTTTAAATTTTAATTCCTTATTATTTGAATGAAGAAACCAAGCGAAATTATCTTCTGTCCTTTTGCAATGAATGTAATTTTAAACATGAAGCTAAAATTAGAAATCATTTGATGAAGATTTGTTTGAGTTATAAGTTCGACTGACTAAAAAACTGCAGTTTCGATACAAAACGGGAGTAAAATTATTCATAAAAGATAGATATGTTTATGCGAGTGTCTGCTTTATTTCACTAAGTACAAATAAATTCATTCAGTTAAACTAATGAAATTTAACATCTGTCTAAAAAATATAGAAAAAACATGGAAAATAAAGATTAATGAAAAGATATGAAGCAAAATTATTAAATAGAATTAGGTATTATTAGGTATTATTACACTTAAATATTTCAGTTGTGTTAGATGAATCAAACATTAACTGAACAGTATATTGTTGAAAATTGATAAAAATGTCACTGACCACCTTTGGTTGCGACACAAAGGGTTGAAAGAAGAACTATTTCTTTAAATAAGTGTTCTACTGAGATAATAAAAACAATTGAAACAAATCGAAACTAATTATTCCTAATCACTTATGAACCTGTGGAATATATTTGTGTTGTTGTTTTGAAACTTACGACTTCATTCAAATTAATCATGCTTCCACTCATACTAAGCAAAGTCTTTAAACAATTAACTTATGAGTGTGGACTAATCCGGTCTTACAAGATTCTTCAACACAGTTCACGAAAAAAAGAAAGGAAGAAAGAAAAGAAAATAAAGATCCTACTTCCAGCCTTTTTGAGTTACCAACGTTTCTCTACTTAACCTTTGAAGGCATGAAAGATAAATGTCTAAATCCGGAACTAAAAATGATGGTTGTGAAATACTTATTTGTAGCAAAAGAATAAGAGAAAATCATCAAACTTCGAAGCTACTTCAAGATATATTGTTGTTTGAAAAAAGCTTGTATGGTTTTGAATTGTTTATACAATTGTACTATACAAAAGATGACCACAAATCTTCTTTTAATCATTTAAAAGCATTTTATAATTTAGAAAATTTAAAAAAAATGATTTCATTTTGTAATGTAATTAAAATATTATTCTTCAATATTAAAATTGTTTTATTTATTTGTAATAAGGATGTCCACACCTTAAATTTTCTGAAGTATTTTAAATTATATAAGTAACAGTCAGGGTGTCGGTGCTTTTCATTTTATAGCCGTCGTTGAACAGCTGACCTAATTTTTGGTTTACGATTACTAATAATTTTGAACCCAATCCAGAAGACAAGGGAACTCCTGGATCAAGTATTGGGAGAAATTTGCCTTCTTGGAGGACTTTTTGATGGAACTAACTGCATTTGCGTTACATTACGAGGAAAACCACGAAAACCCATGATTAGCGTGAAGGCAAGGTACACGGATCATGGGTTAGTCTACCATTGAGGATATTTACGTCATCACAGTGGTCATTGCAAGCCAGATGCAGATTCGTATCGACCAGCCATCACTGGGATTCGAACCCGATTCACCTTATTGGAAGACGAGCACTCTATCCCCTGATCCACCGCGGCTCTGTCGGTACTTCTTACCTGATAAAATCTATTTTTATCAGATCATGTTACGGAACAAAAAGCAGATCGTCACTTGTCTTAATGCATTGCATCGCTAAAATACGCACTGCTCAAATGAAAATGGAAAAACTATTGGAATTGGAACTCTTTCGCCATGCTTCCTACTTATTAGATATAGCCCCCGCTGGCTACTACCTCTTTCAAAGTCTGTACAGCATTCTAATCGGCAACAATTTTATTCTGTAAATGCCGTAAAACGGCTTTAGAGAAATTTATTTACTCTTATGAGACAAAGTTTTTTCAACAGTTCAGAAATGTAAATATTTTATAAAGTTTGTTTGAGTAACATGCCGCTTACAGGGAAAAAATGTAAAGAAAATTTGAGTGTATACTTTGATGAATGAAATAGTTTCTTCCAACTGCCAACTCCTTTTCATTAGCCAACTTTTTTTTTTTCATGTTTAACGACCTAAAAATAAAAATAAAAACTTTTTAAGTTTTATAATTGTTCTTTTATTATTTGAAAAGAGCTTAAAATGAAATCAAAACGGCCTATAAAAATTTTCCAAAAACGAATTTAATAAAAACAACTAAAATACATATAATCTAAGTTTCATATGCAATTACCTCTAACAGGTTTTGAGTTGCGTAGTTTTGAAGTCGGAAAAGAAAACGAATCGAAAATCATGGAAAAAAAGCTTTCGAGTTTATGCATTACTACTATATTAATAAAAGTTTAATGTTGGAAAAAATAAACTACAGGTCAAAATGGCGAAAAAAAAGAAACCGTGTTATATCTTGTTGTATTTGTGGTATAAAATATTTTTTCACAATTCGAAAAATAATTTAAAAAAAAATTTTTTGATTGATAAAATAAACTCATGATTTTTAAGAATTTTGCGTCCTGGATCCTTTTAAATTGAGATTGTATTTGAATGATATATTAAGTAAATCTAAAGATAATTATTAAATAAAAATAATTAATTGAAAATTATTAATTAAAAGTTATTAATTAAAATAGCTGAGACTGAAAACTAATTATTTGATAATTGATTTCACTTTTGTTTCGCATTTATGAACTAGTATGAAGTCTAATTTTAGATCATAATTTAATCACATAATTTTTTATTTCTTCTTTTTTTTTTCTTACATTTTATTTCATACATAAATGATTTTATAACAGCCAATTTCTGTTTTTTCCCCTTTTTCAATAAAAATCTAAGTAAATTACTTTTCCAAACGTTTGTGGCAGTTAGATTTTAATTTTAATTTGCCCATCATGGCCCAGATCATCATCCTGCACGTTAAGGCATTTAAGATTGTGAAAGCTTTATCTTAAAATGTTCTTGCTTTTTTCCCGTCCCCACAGCTACTTAGTATAATTTATAAATTTTGCATTTTGTATTTATTTTATTTATAATTTTGTATATTTTAAAAAACATTCTCCCAAATACTTTTTTTTGCTTTTAATGATTTCTGGTCATTACATTCTCAATAAACCACAATCTTCTAGCAATTGTTTTTTAAAATTACTTTTGCTTAATGATATCAGCATTTTATAAGAATTATATGTGGTTATTTGTGCGTCATAAATAAAACAGAATCTTAGAAATAATAATCTAATCTAAAAGAATCCAATAAATAACAGAATCTAATCAATAATAATTAATTTAGCATAACGTATAGTCAGAGAAAAAGAAGTATGCTTAAAACTACCAGAATATGTTAAAATTTGCTTAGTTTCTAACTCTATGGGAACATCAAAAAATGCAGTAATTTTTACATAAGTGCTTTTGTAATGATTTTCGTAAAATTAACAATAAAATTTAGTTTTATAATGTGTCATAAAATGTGTTAACTGTGGCAAAATTTGGTAATTTTGTCATAATACTTTCATGACATAAAAACCATTTATTCGGTAAAGCTTACTTTTTTGTTTTGTATATTTAACTAAATGTATGCTAATAAGAACTATAATTTTAAAAACTAGAATTACCGGTAAAAGCTTTAACATATATGAACCGAAAAATTACCAAATGAATGGTTTAAATGCCGTATATCTTGGTTTTATTGGCAGAATTATTCTTTATTTTTGCAAGAATTGTCTTTACTTCACAAAATAATAATTTTACAAGAATGCTTTTCTCCGAGTGGAATCGTTTGCTCAAATAAATTGTATTTTCCTTCCTTTAGAAATGTTGTTTTAACGAAACGAGGACAATTTTTGAAATTGCACATTGTTGTACATTGTAAATAATACCCGTTGTTTTTTCAGTTACCCGTTTTGCTAAACGGAGAATAGCTGTTTGTTCAGAACGGCTTTTCTCCGATATTCATCCTAATTACAAACGGTCAGTTGAAGTTCTAGTTTTTGCTATTCAGTTTTGCATTCCGTTTTATAACAATCTCCAAAAATTTTACAATTATTTTCTAAATTTGTTTTTACTTTTTAAAAATTATTTTATGGTATTTGCACATCGTATAAATAAAACTGAAATTCAATTTCTTTATAATAAAGGTCCCGCAGTGGACTGATCGTTAAGACACGGTTCCCAGCAGATCACAGAAGTCAAGCATCACTGGCTGCGGTCAGTGTGCGGGTGGGTGACCACTTGGATCAGTCTGCGTAGGGACCGAGGGTGTGCGGTATTGGTCCTCGTTAAACTGTTCTACCGTAAAGTGCTCGACTTCGCGTGCAGGTCGTCGGGCTACCGAAGCGGGGGTGCCATCCCCTCTGCAGAGGATCAAAATTGTGATGGCATGTCTTCGGATCATCCTCAGGGATGTTTCCCAGACCGTCGCCAATAGCCCATTGTGCAGCTCTAGTGCGACGTAAATGAACTACAAGAACTACATGAACTTTGTAATAAAGAACTTGAGCCGCAGTGGCTCAGGAGATAGAGCACGTTCCTCCTCATGAAGTGACTCGATCCCCACGATGACTGGTCGATATAAATTCTGCTGACATGAAATGTTTCCATCTGGAGCAAATACAAGTTCAATTGGTTCACATAGAAAACTTGTTCCCATCTGGTAAATGTCTATTGCAACAACAAGTATATTTTTGTTACAAAAAGCTGTTTTGTTATGGTAAAAAAAGTCTGATTACGGATGTCTTTCGTAATTTCTCCGAAAAAAACTTGTTACATGTACATGGTAAAAACCATAGAGATTACGGATTTACTTTGTAAATTTTACGGCTTTGCACAACCAACCTATGCCGTCTTAAAACCGTAAATTTTACTGGTTGTTTATATACTGTACAAGAAAAGTACTACTGTACAATTAAAAGTAAGATACTGTAAATTAAAAAGTAAGATACTGTACAATTTTCAAATTTTTCTTCTTTTTTTTTTTTATGGAAAACCACTTCTCAAACCAATGTGTTTCCAAACTTTAACTTTAGAACACAACAGTTGTAATATTTCGTTGATATTACAGTTGAAACTTCTGTTCATTGTGAAATATATCCACTATACCTATTTCCTTAATTTAATGTTTTAAAAATAACGTTTTATTCAGTTGGCATAAAATAAGCTCAAATATTTATATATTTGAACTAATATATAAATACTTGCTGTCGGAAGTATGAGGCATGTCCCAAGATGCAAAAAGTTGTTGTAATTTGGAACAGTTTGTGAGTTTTATTGTAAATAGCTGACAAAATTTTTTTTTCAAATTATTTATTTTGTAAATGAATTACGGAAGAAAATGTTTATGCATTCAAATGTTGTAATTAGACAATAAATCGGACTATTATCGAAGTTAAAACTAAGACGTGAAAAATGTAGCACAGCACAACACTATCTTTAAACGATAAAATTAACATTTTTCACTTTGTTTAGATACAGACAAGGCTAATGCGACAGAATTCGGAAATTAAATAATGATTTAGGAGTGTGAAAAAAGTTTTCGAATACTTTTTTTCTCTTCCTAGTTTTCCTGATACCATTAATCTATTTTTAGAATGACGGCATTTGCTGCTTCATGATATCGTCTGTAAGAGGTGTAGAGGGAACAACACTAAACCCCAGTTTCTATTCTCAGTGAAGATTTGTGCCTTTTTATCATTCAAGCAACTTTCGCTAGTCAAGACAGTGTTTATTTCGATGCAGCTTACCCTTTTTTCTTTATGATGAGTCCGTCTTTCTTATGTTGATGACCCAAAAATTCCGGAGTTGACTTCAAATCATGACTAAAAAATGACTAAAAATTGCAAAAATGTCTCTAAAAACAGAAATTACCCTTTAGAATAATTTTTTTCATTTAATTTAAGTTAGTAAAAGGACTTTTCTCTTTGTTAAATTTCTACAAATTGATTTTATAAATAGAAAAAAAAATTCTAAATTTGATTTTGTATACATCTTTATAAATTTTATTTCGAATTCTTAAAAATTCTAAAAGTAATTCAAATAAGAATAAATATCATTTTAAGCTTTGGTAAAATTCCTTATCTATATTTCATCTTTATAAAATTAATTTCAAATTTTGAAATTTCTGAAAGAAATACAAAAAAATAGAAAATATTGCTTTCAATCCCTTGAAAAAATTTTCATCTATAATCCTATTTATAAAATTATTTATGAATTTCTGAAAATTCTAAAAGTAATTAAAAAATAAAGCAATATCTATTTTAATCTTCCCTAAAATTCCATATTGATAATCCTTATTTAGAAAGTTAATTTCAAATTTCTAAAAATTCTGGAAGGTGTTCAAAAAAGAGCACAAATATTACTTAATCTTTTTTATCCTCCTTATCTGTATTCTTTGTTTATAAAATTAAATTCCGAATTTCTAAAATGCCTAAAAGTAATTCGAAAGAGTCCTAGTACTGTTTTTTTTTTTTTTTTTATGAAATTTCTTATTTTTAATCCTTATTTATAAATTGTACCTAGTTTCTCCAAAATTACGAAATTAGTTTAAGTGCAAAAATTCCAAAACATGTTCACAACCTTTTTTTTTTAGACTCAAAACCTACTACAAAACTATCTTTATTTTTAATATGAATCACAAATTCCTAAATTAATTCGAACTAAGGAAAAGGTTAGAAAAAAATTTATGTAACATCTCTACAGTAAGTGATTCCTTTACCAACAGGCAATGAATTTCGATTGCAATACTTTATCAAAACAATGCTACTTCTAAGGAAAACAGATGTAAAACGAAATTCCATCAGATGATAAAGCACAAAAGAAATTGAAATACATTATTATTTCCATTCAAAATAAACAAAATGATTCCATCCCTTCTGTTTATGTAAAACCAGTTCTACTCAACCAGTATAGAGTAATGTTATTTCGAACTAAGCTTTCGAAGCTGAAATGAAATAAAACAAAGTAGTGAATTCTTGAAATGAAAACAAACATTCTCATTGATTTTATTACAACACAATATAATTTTTCAACACAAAATTCTGCTGAGCAATTGATTGATAGTGGAAGATGTTTTTTTTTTTGCTTCAAAAGTTTGCCGTAAAATCTTGCTTAAATATTTGTTGAAATTTGTTCAAAAATAATTTTAATACTGTTATAACATTCATCATGAATTCTGTTCTGCACAAGGAATTAAAAGTTCAATATATTTATTATATTGCTCGTTGTATACAACAGTGCTCAGAAAAAAACAATTTTGTGTTTTGTTAATTAGCTGTAATAATATGTCGCTGCAATATTTAGACGAAAAAATAATAGTTCAATCTTCTCTTTAATTCGTAGGAGCATTCCTGTTCTATGTGAAAATGGACACAATTGCTATAAAGAAGCCATATTTCAAATAATGAAGGGAAATACGTGTAAAATAAAATAAACAAATATACAAATTAATTTAAAAGAAACTGTTTTCTTTTTGATGAGGCAGATAGTTTAACTCTTCAAAAATATAATTCTTTAGTATTCCAAAAATCAACGCAAACATAAGCGTTTAAAATTGCTAACTAAACAGCAAGTAACATCGGCTCTTATGTATGATTGAAATCAAACATTTCAAACCGGTAGGACTCATTAAACAAAACTTTTTCGTCAGATTGACCCATTTTTTAATAAATGAAAAAAAACATGAAACAATATTTTACATTATTTCAAAAAGGAATATTTAAAGTTTATTTTCCTTAGTTAGTAGTTTTATTTATTTATTTGCTTTGTATACGAACAAATTGTCAAACGTTTTTAAATGAAAGATATTTGAAATACATATTCACAAGTTCGGTAGTGAAGAATTAAAATTACTTTCAACTAGTGCCAAACTTACAGATCATAGCTTTTAAATAATAAATTACTGAGAAATATCTTTTATTATGTCATTTTAAGATTTTATTGTTAAAAATTTGGAAACAATTCAAAAACTCGTGATGTATAGAGTTTTTTTTTCTCATAAAATTGGCTCTTCTTTTCCTTTTAAAAATTAATATTTTTGAATAAAGGAAAATATACTACGTCTCGTTTTGATTTCGAATTATTCTATAAACAGTTTTAAAATTTTAAAGGTGATTTTCAATTTTTTTTTTAATAAAATATGAATATATATTTTTTCTTTTTACTTTAGTTTAATGTTAACACTTATCCTATACTTAAGCGCTAAAGCATTTAAGCTCAATGCAAGTTTCACCTATCAACAACCTAATAATATTCTTTAACTATTCGCAAACAAAATCCACTTCATCATTATTTCTGTGCCACTTTATTTTTGCGACTTTTCGTGCATTTTTCGGTCAAAATGGATTTTATAACTGAGATCGTTCTAACTTTTCAGTTGCATGATATTACAAAGATTTGCCTATTTTTCTCCCCAAAAAAATTTCATCTAGTTCTTTCAAAATGTTTTTATTGTGATAAATTTTATGTTGTTGACAACCTTCTTTTTAAGGTGTGAATTCTTATAAAAATGCAAGATCGAAGTTCTCAAAATTTGAAAGCACATAATGTTTCCTTTTGAAATGGCTTCCGTAAATCATTAATTAGTTCATAAAACTTCTTAAAATCAGTAGTTATCAAAGCTACAACAATCAAGACGTCAATTTCTAAGCATAATTTCAGATATAATACTTTTCGAATTTCATTAATCAATTCTTATACTCAATTATTTCTCACAAGACTTGTATCATCATTATTTTTCGAATCTCATGGAATATGGTTGGAACTTTAGACCTCATCATCACGAAAATTCGTGATAATAATAATCAAATGAAGTATTTCTCTAACCGGGCAATGCTCTCAAATTTTTAATACTACTTTACATAGCGCTATATAATGTTAAGGAAAATTAAATTAGATGTAAACGTGATACGATAATATACCAAAGATAAATTATCAAATTAGCATTATCAAATTGATAACTTATATCATAATTTATTTCATCCTACCATATTTGTCATTAAAGGTGATTGTAAAAACTAACAAAATGTTTACAATTATCTTTAATGTATATTTTTAACAAGCACACTTTTCTGGAATTTTTAACTGTTTGCACCGTGTGCACATTTTAACAAATAGTTTTTAACTTTTTTTTAGTTCAGTAAATTATAAAAAAAATTATATTTTATTGAGTTTGTAAATTAACTAGAACCAGCTATTTTGTCTGCTTTCGGTAAGGTTCAATGGTTTTAAATGATAACTTAAATAATTTTTGAAACAATAACAATGAATTTTATTTATTGCACCAGTTACGGAGTTTCAGAACATTTTTGATTTTGAACAAAATTTTAAGAAAAAATAAGCAGCTACACGGAGACTTTCGCACTGATATTTTGTTAGCACTTATAATTAAATTATTTTTGTAAAAAAATCCTTTTTTAAAAAAGATCTTTCTCTTAAAAAAATTGAAAAAAATATTTTTTAAGAATATTATTTGCATTTAAGTGTTTCATTTTATTTTATAATAATTGTTGAACATTCGACCCAATTTTGAGTTTACGACTATCAATGTTCAACTCCGTAGCCTTGTAATTTTGAACCAAATCTAGAAGACAGGAGAACTCCTGGATCATGTATTAGAAAAAATTGCCTTCGTTTAGGAATTTTTGATGGAACTAACCCGAATTTGCATTGAGAGGAAAAACATGGACATGGACGCCGGCACACAGCTCTGCACCTATGCCCCCGGAGGGGGCATCTATCAGAAAAAAAAACTGTGACCAGGAAAACAGTTACAACGGCGACATACCACGCTTCCCCCGATGTCAGTCGCTAATCACAAGCCCACCCTAGCATCTGCAACGTCGCCAGAGCTCCCGTTAGGATCCTTACATTTATTATTTATTAATTACTATATAATTATTTAGAGAAACAGATATAAACAGACGTTATGTAACTATAATAGAATATTGATTAGTGGCATTTAAGACCCATGGGAGATGAGCGTCAAAAATAGTGACTATACAGAAGAAGCGTGGTTAAATATAACATATCATGAAAATACATCTGGATAAACAAATACATTGTATGAGATAATGTAGAAAAAACACTAATATGATACAAAAAATATGGGGAGTGGGAAAATTATATACAAGGGGATTTATATTTAAGGCACCAATTTACATTTGTGGAATTGTTAGTATATACACTGGTTATCATAAATTAAGGAAAATTCACAAAAATCGCGATAACTCAAGAAATTACACATGGAATTTTATGAAACTTACCCACAATATACAACACATAGTAAGGTATTAAACAACATAAAAAGAAATTATCAGACATTAATAGTAGTATAGAAATTAGCACATGTATAAAATAAACAAATTGGAAGTATCGGTTTGCAATAGAAAAAGTACCTTTAATATGGAATATGATTGCCTCTAGAAGCAATACAGCACAAACAGCGATGTGTGATGCTTTCAATTATGCGGTCTATCAGTTCAATAGGAAGTGAGAGCCATTGCTCTTGTAAAGCAGTTGCAAGCGTGGCAAGGGTCTGAGGGGGCGGATTGATGGCAGATACACGCCTCCCTAGAGCATCCCAAACGTGCTCGATAGGATTCAAGTCCGGGGATCGAGCTGGCCACTCCATGCGAGTAATTGTTTCCTGTTGAAGATAATCATCAACAATGCGAGCTCTGTGTGGTCTTGCATTATCGTCCTGTAACAGGAAGCAATCACCAATTGCCCCGGCATATGGGCGCACATAAGCATCAAGGATGTTGTCTCGATAAACCTGAGCATTCACGGTTCCCCTTGGAAAGACATGGAGGTATGTGCGCCCTCCTAAGGATATGCCTCCCCAAACACAGACACTGCCTCTTCCGTATGCATCTCTTTCACGGATGTTTGATGGATGATAACGGGTCCCAGGTTCTCTCCATATCAAATAACGTCTACTGTCACTTTCTAGACTAAACCTGGACTCATCCGTAAAGAGAACAGGCCTCCATTGATCTGACGTCCAGTGGACATGTTGTCGGGCCCACTGCAAACGGTCTCTCCTATGGCGTGATGTGAGCGGCACGCAAATGGCTGGTCGTTTCGCATACAGACCACCTTCGTGGAGCCTTCTGCGCACAGTTGACGTTGACACCAACCTTCCGGTGGCTGCAGCAAGAGAGGATCTAAGATGTGTCGGAGTAGCGGTTCTATTCCTGCGTGCACTTAATGTCAAATATCGGTCATCGGCACTGGTCGTAACAGTTGGCCGTCCTTGACTGAACCTCCTAGATGCCGAATCTGTGGTTTGAAATTGCCTCCAAAGTCTATGAACCACAGATGGACTCACATTTAGCCATCTGGCCACTTCTGATTGACTCTGCCCTGCCTCTAGTCTCCCGATGGCTCTCCATCGTAGTTCTTCAGGCAAATGATGCCTAGAGGTCATTATTACGAATTGGCTATCTCAGATTTTCAATGTCGCAATCACAGTAAAATTTGTGTGCTTTCTCTCAAACTTGGACTTTTATGCTCCAGGCAGATGACGTAAGCCGAGTGCAGCGCCACTAATTTGCATATTGCAATTTTACTCAGCTACTCTTAGTGGACAACATATGCAAATTTTGCACGGTTTGGCTTACTTTTGAAAGAGTTATCGCTATTTTTGTGGTTCTTTCTACCGAACTTTATTTATTGCATGCAATTCATTCGAATTTTTTCTGCTATTCAAACACTTTAAATAAAATAAGATCAAAAATTCTATTGAAATTTTAATTATTTTAAATCCAAATCTCCAAAACAAATATTTTAAACGAAAATTAAACATTGTATTTTTTGTAGACAATATACTTGTCTCAATTAAAGTTGTTTTTCTCTCAAACGTCATAACTTAATTAATCAAGTAACCTTTTCAATAACAAACAAACCTTAAACAATCGTCGTATTTTCATTCTAATGATTTGAATGGTCATTCTAGCGCATCCATAATTCTTGTCATTTATTCTCAAATTCTGAATGAAAGTATGTTCTCTATTGAGGAAGTAAAGGATCGTTTTCCGCTCCAAGTGTTTGTTTTGGTTTGCTCTTAATGAATTCACCCTACTCTGTTCAATGAGTGGTTTGGTTTTATTTTTTATTAGAGTTTTCTTATCTTGTCCTACCTTCTTCGGCAAAAATATTAGCAACGAAAAACTCGTTGGCGAAAACGAAGGAGTAAAGTTTGGCGACTCGTTTACCTGTTGCTGCTGCAACCCCTAGGCATGCCCAAACTGTCTGTTGCTCAACTAAGGTGAAGATAGTCGAAACGAAGTTTAGAGTGGGAGATACAGTCAGTGACCCAGGTATCTCCAACACCCTGGCCCCAGTCCCGTATGCGAAATCTTACGGAACCTGGCGTAAGATTAAAATGGCTAGTGATAATAGAGCCGGTTCTCTCAGCAAAAGTGTACAAAAACATGCTGGTAGAGCAAAGGAAAGGGTAAGTAAATAAAATATTATAAGCACGTGTTTTTGATAAAATTATATAAAAATTGTTATTTTCAAAAAAATACTTTAAAAAGTTTGCATCGTGAATGTATTTAATAGATCTAACTTTAATTATTAATATTTCAGTCATATTTATGGCTTTAAATTCAAGTCATAATCATTAAATTTAAGTCATTTATTTATTTAGTATTTTCTCACATTTATTTAAAAAGAGTAAGATTTCCTTTGATCTCATTATTTTCTATACAGATTGAAATTAGCCACATTGTTCAACAACTTTTTTTATGAAACAGAAAATTTTATGATAATACTTTGATTTTATATTTATTTATATAATGTATCTACTATATATATTTATTTATATAATGTATCTACTATATATATATATATATATATATATATATATATATATATATATATATATATATATATATATATATATATATATATATATATATATATATATATATATATATATATATATATAATAAATTATATTTTTTTCGAATTATGTACAAAAATGAAAATAATGTTACATTCAGTCATAAAACAATCTAATAATATAACTACTAATAAACCCATGTAATTTGCTTTAAAGGACTATAAACCCATAAAATTTACTATATATTTAAATATTTTAAGCATTTTTCGTTTATCTTTTCTTTCATTATTTAAAGAATGAGATGCATATATTACCTTTCTGTTAAAATAATTACCAACAGATGGAAAAATGTTTAAAATGAATAAAAGGGTTCATTAAACATAGTTTTTTCAAAATGTTGTTGAACTAAAAAAGCATAGTAGTTTAAAAAACATTGATTTAAGAACAATATAATTTTATTTCTTAGTAATGTAATGCATAATAATTAATTTTCTCAATAAGCAATAAGCAATAAAAAATAGCAATAAGCAATTTTCTCTTTTTATCAAAATAAAAATTGTTTGGTATTTTTCAGACATCGAAAATATTGTTTCCAGTATGTAATCAACTTAAGAATTCAATCTTAATTACTCCTTTAATCTCTTTCTGTTATTTATGCTTCTGAATTTCGCAAATGATAATATTAACGGGTGTTCTTTATGGTGTTTGAAGAATTTATTGAAATGTCTACTTGGTAAAAAATAATGAATAGATATTTTTAAGATAGAAAATTATTATTATTAAGATAGAAAATTATTTGAAAGGAAATTGAAAAAAAAATCTCTGAAAAAGGTTTTTACTGATAATAAAATAATTTATATTGAATTTATCTCATAATTTTTATAGCGTGAACACTGGGAAGAATGGGTCACAATGTGACAATGATTTGAACTACTAACGTTCAAATGATTAAAAAAAAAAAGTAAAAATCAAATTTTCTTCCATTATGTACTACTTTAAACGTAAATGATCATAGACTTACATATTCATATTGAAACATAAATTTTAAAACTAAGTAATAATAGCGAGTATGAATATCTTGTATTATGTTTCTAAATAACTGGCGAAAAAGGAATAATTTTTCCGCCACTTGCTATTCTTAAGAAAAGTTGTTATACTCCTTGACAATAAAAAGCGTCATGATATTAAGGAATAAATAAGAAACAAATGTATAAAATTAAAGCGAAAAAAGCTAAAATATAACTGCAATAGGGAACTATTTGCATAAGCTGGATTTAATTGACACAGCTTTTATAATGTGTTTCCAATGAAACCCAGCTTGTAAAATATTGAAAAGAAAAGAAGAGTCTTAAAAAGAAAAGAACAATTTTAAAAGAATTATGGGAACGACATAGAGTTTGTGAAAAATTTTATTTCACAGCAACAAAAATTAGTTTTATGCTTAATAATTAAATTAAAAACTTTAATTTAACTGGAATTTAAAACAAAATAATTAAAAATTTTAACTGGATAAATTTGAAATAAATAAAATTAATTTTGATTAAAAGAAAAAATTCAAATTTTAAATAATAGATTAATAATTAATAACTGGAGGAATTTAAATACATTACAATGAACAATGCATGATTTAAAGCAAAACAAAAATTTAAAAAAATTGTTGGGCAATATTATTGAATTTTAAAATAAATAATTACGAATATTTTGTAAGAATCATGAAAATAAATCTATGGAATTACTCGAAGAACCTTTGCATTTGGAAATTGCGTCTTTTAAATACTATTTTAAAATTCTAAACCATGCAAGTATACATCTATTTTTTTATGATTTGAAATTGTTACGTAAATTTATTGTTCTTTCGAAGGTCACAACTATCAAATCATCAATGGTTTCTCATCCATGACTAAATGCTGGGCTATCTTATAGAAATGATTTCACGCTACCTGTGTTTATTTTCAAAATGCCGCGTGCAACTTTCATTTTCTTATTTTTTTCTTGACAGTTTCAAATTGCGCGAGCCATCGTTTATTGAATACGTTACTTTTTTCCCTGAAGCATAGCCGCAACTTTTATGCTTTTGAATAAGATTTATAAGTTATGGCGATTTTAAAATTATCTCCGAGTAGTTTTTGAGAGAAAAAATATGTATAGTCGTAGATAATTTGATAGGTGCGGGATCAATTTTTATAATTCGTTTACACTCTTAGAATTTTCATTCTAAATTTAAAGTACAATAACCGGCAGCAGACTGTCCATTCGATTAACTGCAAAGTTTACGGTAACGAACATTTTTTTACCTTTACGGTTTTGAAACAGTTTATAATTTGTATGGTAATAAGCCCATGAATACAGAACTATACGGCTTTTTTCAGCCATTTAAAACTATCATAGCTTCAAAACTGTGAAAAAGAAATTTAACTGGACATAGAAGTTAAGCTTTTCGTTAAAGACACTGCAAGGAGTGCAGGACACTGCAAACTCTTTAAGCATTGAAGGGAAGGGTGGAAATGTGTTGGTGTCAAAGCTGGGACTCTAACCCAGTTCAGTCGGTCTCATGACAGATTAACTCTCTCGGTTATAACATGTATGCAGTTGCGGGTAACTAAGTGACTTCTTTAGATGGACTTAATTGGTGTAATAAAATTTTGGTTATTTAACCGTATGAGATGAAAACAGTTAATAAACGGCTTTTTATGGTTATTTGGCTTTTTTGTTTGAATATGGTAAAATAGCAATTAAAGAAATTGTTATTTAACCATTTTTTTTTTCAAGAAATTTCAAATAGTGTAATGCAGTTTTGTTCTTGCAGTATAAAGAATGAGTAAATATTCAATACTTCATTTTTAATAGGAGTTAGGTTCAATTTAAAGATATTGTAATGATAAATATTTTCATAACTTTACTGCAAAATTAATATTATATATTGCTGGAAATTTTGAAATGAGTTGAATTTCAATTTCGTGCAAATTTGATACAACATTAATACGAGACCAAGTTGGATCATATTATCGCACAAACTAAACTACACCCTTGTGCAAATTAATTGAAACAAACTCAATAAATTCTGAAAACTAAGAGAAAATGCTATTTTATTTAAATTTATACAAACTCAAAAATTTTTAGTACATAATATGATCTCCACGACACTTTATTAACATTTGGACACGATTCGGCATGGATTCCACTAATTTTTTACAGTCATTTATAATATTTGTGTCCTTGCACCACACATGAATTAACGCCGTGATTAGCTTCTCCATAGTTGTACAGTCCATATTTAATAGGCGATTCTTGCATATGGCCCAGAGATTCTCAATTGGGTTAATATCCGGAGAGTTCCCTGGCCATTCCAATGTCTCAATTTGATTCTCAGACATGAATTTCTTGACAATTTTGGACGTATGGCCAGGAGCTAAATCCTGTTGAAAAAACCTTGTTCCATCAGGGTATCGTTTTTTCAACTCTGGAACAACTTTTTTACCCAGAATGTACTCCTCAGAACGCATCATACCGTCAATAGGCTGCAAAGGTCCTACCCCATTGTAGCCGAAACAACCCCAAAACATCTTCTTTAAAAAACACGAAAAAAAAAGTCTGTTGTGTAATTTGCACAAGGGGTGTACTTTAACATTTATTACCCTGTAATATTTAAAATTGTTCAACTTAAATGGAGAAAGGTTAAACTTAGCAACTTATTTATTTTGAAGTCAATCTGCATGGTATTAAGATTCAAAGTACTGATATCTTGATTCAATGTTAATTGATTTTGCTGAGTGTATTCTATAAGTATTACATATTAAGTACATGCTTTTGGTAAGCCTTAAACTATATGTAGTTAAGAAGGATAGATATTTTATGTGGTATTGCAATAAATCAGAACAGAATGAAAATTATTGTCTGGATTTACACTTAGTTTTTGTCAACTATAATAATCGTACATTTATATGCTATTTTAGATATTTTGCTTTAATTTTAGCTTTTTATCATAATATTAAAATGTATAGGAATTTGCACTTCTTATAAATTCTTATTCATATTCTTGTTTAAATTTACACTTTTTATAATGTAAAAAGAAGCAAAATTATTTTTCAGTTTACGTCGTACTAGGGAAAAAGTGGTTAAGCTTAGGGGCAGCATTTCGTTTCGCGCTTAATTGACACGTTTATAAATTGATAACAGAAAAATAAAAATAAGCATGTCTCATATGTCATTTGTCGTTTCAGGGACATGTTGTGATTATTTAAAAATTGTACTTTGATTATTTAGAAATTGTCTACTCTCCTGCAGGGGCTGTTCAAATTTCTAATAATAAAGTAGATGCCCAAGACCATTAAAAAACGGCCGTTTTTTTTATTCTACAAGAAAGGGTTACGAAGACACAAATATACTGATTCTGTTAACAGTTAGTAACTGTTCCATGATAGAAGACAAAGAGTTAAAAAGTTCGCTTTACACTTTCAAAAAATCCTCTCAGCATTGAACCTTGACATCAGTACCTTGAACCATAATAATAACATTCAAATTTTCTGCAGCTTCAATAAGGTGTTAAAATGAACCATGCTTCTGCTCAAGTGGAACAATAGTATCAAGTATTTAAATGTAAAAGGCATGATAATGTGGTATCATATTAAATTTACAGCAAATTGGAATGACTTCGGGTTTAACAAGATACAACATTTCTAACAGTGTAATTTAACTTGAAAATAAGACATTTTCATTAAAATTATATTTAAGATTCACAAAACTACGAAAATTGCTACTGTAAAAATCTAATTGCTGAAATCAAAGATGGATTTTAATAAAAAGAATACAATTAATACAATTTTGAAAGTTTTTTTTTCTCGTAATTAATAAGCTGCCATGAATAGGAAAATGTTTAATTAAAATGTATCCACTCAAAGTTTTTCTTTGTGATTTCTTAATGCAAAATTCTTGTTTGTATCTTTCTTTCTTGATCTATAATAAACAATTTACATTCTTCATTTGTTTGCATATGATTGAGTGGGTTGTAACCTACGCTATTTCAAATAAAATGACCTTTCGCAAAATGCATTAGTAATTGCAAAACTGTTGCAAGAGAGTACAAAAAATTATTTCCATGAATATCCTATTAAACGTGTGCCTTTCAAAATAATAAGAAAATTACTACTTTTTATCATTTTTTTTTTGCATATTTTATTTTAAACTTATTCGCTGAAAATAGCAAACATGTTTAATATTGATTAATATACAAAAAAAATGTATTTTGAAAATGGCGAACTTTAACTCGCTAAATAACAAACAATTTTCAAAGAAAAAAACCAGCATTGTTTAGACCGCCACACATAATGTTGCTTGTATATGTATTTTGAATGATGTTAAAAATGTATTTTGAAAATAACGAACTTTAACTTGTTGAATAACAAACAATTTTTAAGGAAAAAAACCAACATTGTTTAGACAGCCACACATAATAATGTTGATAAAATTATTGAAACTTGAAACAAGAATTTGTGCATGTGAGAATAGTTTTTGCACCTTTACACAATTTATAAAATTTAACACGTATTCTGATTTTATTAACCTTTTTTAAAGGTTCTCCGTTTTTAAAATAGATTGATTTTAAGATTTGTTTTTAGTAAAAGTAATTAAGATATTATAATGAATTTTTAAAAAACATTTACTCAATTATTTAATTAAAAAAAATTTTTTATAACATTTTATGTTAAAATTGACCGAATATTACCCTTATCAAATTGCATGAAAATATAACAGTACTATTTGTATAATTGATAACTGTATATTTAAGATTAATTAAAATAATCAACTGAAGTTTGGGAAATGTTTTTAAAAACAGCTAAGGTCATCAAAAAAGTTTAAGCATTGGATAAAATTTATCATAGATATTCATTTTGTTTTATATTTAAATATCTGAAATAAAAAGTATTTAAATTTAATATTTTAAAAGTTTTTCAAAAATTCTTATATAAAATTAATGATGAATATCAAAATACGAATCATTTTTGCCTTTAAAAATAAATTATTTGCTAAAATCTCCTGATTGTGTACGTTTAAATGAAAGCCTATTGCTTCACTGTGCTGGAAAATAAATAATAATTTGCAAATTTAGACTCCAAACTATCAATAACTATTTTTTAATGTCGCAATTTTTTTATTATTAAATTACAGTTTTGAACTCAAAAATTTGCGTTTTCGACTCAAATGAACCCTACGGCCAATTCCGGCAGTCATAGATATATTTCAAATTCCCAAAAATTTTTGATACGTATGTGACTAAACTCACAACTTTTTATCGACCTGAAATTATTAAATTTGGAAAAAAAGATTGTTTCATGATACACCCTAATCTTTGTTTACATCTGAGACAAAGAGTCTTATACAAACGAAAAATTATGTTTTACTTTTATTATTGCCTTTAAAATAGTTTCTTAAAGATTTTTTAATGATTCTTTGGCATAAACTGTAACTTCGAAAGCAATAATATCGAGAAACATATTGTGAAAATAACAAAGTTTTAAAAACTACATATTTTAATAAATTATTTCAAAATATTTCTTAGAAACAGTCAAACGCTACACCGAATATATAAGCATACGCTATTTAAAGCTAAGTATTAATGGTTGAGTAGTTGAAACGCTTTCTCGTTTTAGAAACGGTTCTTTCCTCTTTATTTCTGGTTCGTTTATAAGCTTGTCATAAATTAATTTGCGGAACTGTATTTAAATACTATTTAGGAGATAATCTGGATTAGAAAATTCTAACGAAGATTCTTGTACAACTGTTTCGACTAAATTTAGTGAGGACAAATTTTAACAGCATTTTATTCTTCAGCACTATCATTTTTGTCCTTTTATTATCAGATATTATACTGCTTTTAAATAAGTAAAAATTATTTAAGTTTTTCTGATTAATGGTTATTTGCAAATTAAACTCTATAGATTCTTTCAGGAAATAAAGAAAGATGAAATTAAACATAAAATAAGTGTTTAATAATAAGTAAAGAGCTCTTTTTGTAAATAAAATTATTCAGATTTTATTCTTTTCATATTCTCTTATGTAGTTGGTGAGAGTAGTTGATCGTGTAGAACAATTATTGGTGAGGAGAAAAAGGAATTATTATCTGTCTCCTATTTGTAAAATTTTCAAAACAATTCAAGTAAATATTTTAATGCAATGCTATATTTTAAATGTTTTGTTAATTAGTTTTCCTCTGCGAGTTTTTAAAAATTAACATCAGCTAAATTCTTTTGTCTTATTAATATTAATATTTTCTATATTCATGCTTGTGGTTAAAATTGAAAAAAAATGTATCGTACTCAAAATTTATGTTTCCTTCTGGAAGCTCTAAAAAATTAAAATTATTCGATGAAGAGGCTCTTAACTTCACAATGATATAATAAGAAGTAAGTTTTTTTAAAAATGTAAACTGTGTTATTTCTACAATTCTAAAAATATAATAACGGACACGTACATTACATAATTAAGAAAACTTTTATACTTTAAATATATATTTTTTTATTATAAAAGTGTGATTTTTTCCAACTCAATGGCTGAAACATTTTTAAAAAAAATTTTATGTTTCGTATTTCTTTTTTTTAATTTTTATTTTTTTACATTATTACATGACCATATTATAGAAATTTATGTTCATAAACTGAATTTCAATTTTAATAGAGGAATAAGTGGGTATCAGAGACATATCAATCTTTCTTATAGAAAATAAGTAAACTAATGTACCGGTATTAAAAAACACGAATTAATTTTCTTTGATCTAAAAAACGTAGAAAAAAGAAAAATTACAGGGAAGAGTGAGAAAAGTCTATAATCTATGAGAGAAAAAAATCCAACACCTATTGTCTAAAGTTATTGAATTGAAAGTGACTCGCTTCAGTTGATGAAAAAACGGCGAATGGAATACGGAAGATGAAAAATAGGCCGCATGTCTTAACGCTTTTTTTTTCTTCTTCTAACATCGTCAACTTTGATTGATTTTTTTTTTTCTTGATGCCTGGGAATTCCAATTATTTATACACGTTTTTTGTCTGCATTATAATATTTGTTTTCTTTAGATTATTGGAGTTTTATGAAAATTATTGGAATTTTATGAAAAGATATATGGTTCTTAAATATGAAAGAAAATTCAGCTTCTTTCTTCTTACTTATATCTTTTATAAGATTTTTCTAAAATTTATAGGTAAAAAAAGTTTTTTAATGAATTTTAGGACTATAAAGTAATGGTATTTAAAAAAACTATTTTCGGCTAGTCTTTTATGAAAAACTATGATTATTTTAATTGACTTTTTAGAGAAAGCTATAGTACTTAAATTTGTTGAAACATTTTATCTCTTTTCATTTTTACCTTTTGTACATTTTTTCTAAAATTTGTAACTAAGATGAATTAGAATCGGTAAAGCATAAAAATAATTTAAAGTGTATTTTAATGATTTTTTAAATTTTAAGCATAAAGATAATTTTAAGTGTATGTTAGTGAATTTTTAAATTTTAAGCATAAAGATAATTTTAAGTGTATTTTAGTGAATTTTTAAACAATTAAATGAGTGAATTTTTTATATATGCTTTAATGAAAACTTATGGTTATTTTAATAAGACTTTTATCGTTAAGTTGTATCGTTTAGTGTTATACAATATTACACAAAAATAATACTACCGAACATAATGCAAATAATATAATTTCTAGTATCTAATTAAAATTATTATTTAAAACCATATGATATAATTTATTTGTGACATTTCTTTTTTAAAATCATTAGTTCAGGTAAAAGCAATCTGAACAATTTAGGTTTAAGATTAGACTACATTGGTTAGATTGAAACTGCACTAGTTAGTAAATTTTGCCAATGATGAGCTAGTAGTTTATTATTGAGTATCATAAAATTCTGATTGCTTAATATATTCAATAAATTCTGATTGCTTAATGTATTCAATAAATTCTGATTCCTTAATGTATTCAATAAATCCTGATTGCTTAATGTATTCAATAAATTCTGATAGCTTAATGTACTTTAATGAATTCTTGACAAAAAGGTTTTTTTATTTCTTATTATTGGTCGATTTATTATTAAGCTTATTATTACTGTTACTATTATTATTTTTTTATTATTTATTATTATTATTACGCTCATGACTAATGCATAACTGAATTTTGAAAATTTAGAAAAATAAAATGCAAAAAATAATAATGCTAAAATAATAATTAAAAGAACCATTTAATTCAAATGTATTAAAATGACGGAAAGATATATTACTTTTTTTGAATACCCTCCGCACAGAAATTAAATCAATAAATTTTTGAGGGTTACTCGAAACAGATAAAACCGCTTTCGAAAATCTCGCTCTCAAGTTAATAATAATTTTTTCATCATTTTTTTGTTTTGAACTTAAATGCATATGTTAATTACAGGATAGCCCTGATCAATTGCGGTTGCATGTATCTAGTGTCGGAGTTATAAAAAATAAAAAAGAAATTTAAAGTTTACCAAGAATTATTTTGAAAAAATTTAAAATAAATACTTTAGTGTTATACATTGCCTCACATTCCGGTATTATATAGTCTGTTTGGTAAACAACACACCGATCTCATTACTTACAAAAGTTTCTTTTTTATTTTAAGCTTAATCCAATTTTTTGGTTAGATTTCCACCACATCACTATGCTTTTATCAGAAATTTCAAATATAAAACTATCTTCAAGCACAAAGATTCTAAGAAATTACTCATACACTTTTGTGTCAGGAAAACTTGTGTTTTTCTTATCAAAAGTATCAATTACTTAATAAAGGAAAATAAAATTTCAATTGTATTCTCAATATGCAACGCGAATAGAAAATTAAAATTTATCATTATTTTTATCACTATTTATCATCTGTTTTCCTTCAGACCATTTTCCTCACTAGGTTCAATTTCCGCCTTTTGAGATGTTGTTCCTTCATTGTATTATGTTCAGAAAATTTTGTAAGCTTTTGTCCTCAAATTTAAATTTATGAATTGTAATACTTATTAAGAAAAATAATAAATTTTTTAAACTTCATTTACTTCTAATATTATAAATTTGACTTAAATATTTTTCGTATCACGGTAAATTACTTAAGACTGATATAAATATTTTTTACGTGACAAAAGATATTTTTTGAATTTTATTTCCTTTTAATAGGACATTGAAATGATTTTTAGATATTTTTTAACTACTTTTTTTCTTAACATTATTAAATGAACATGAACAACTCAATAAAATTTAATATTTCAGTTTTATATGTTTAAGTATTTTCTGATGGTGTTTTTTAATATTTTATTACTTTTTACAAATCATAAGATATTTCACACTTTATTGATTTACAAAAAATAATATTTATTAATATTATTATTATTATAAATAGCAAAACAAATTTTAATTGTATTAGATGGTTTTAAATTATTCTGAATAAAGCTTTAAAGTTCTTTATTTTATTAAAATTTGTCTCCATTCTTATATTCTTTTTACAAAACGTATTAAAATATAAAATATATATAATAATTTTTTAATATCTTTCTTTAAAAGTTCATCAAATCAATATATATATATATATATATATATATATATATATATATATATATATATATATATATATATATATATATATATATATATATATATATATATATATATATATATATATATATATATATATATATATATATATATATATATATATATAATCTTCGAGACAAAGTCCGTTTCTATCTCATCTGTTTTTAAAAAAATCTCGCTTTCCTATCCTATTTTAAAATTGGTAAGAAGATAAATAAGTTTTATAAATAAATAAACAGGTTTAACAAATTATTAAACAAAATACATCAAAGCTTAAAATAATATTCGCAACAAATTTCAAGCTATTTTACATTCAAATTGGTAAAAATAAAAACTTTTCTGAATCATTACAAAATCATTTCAGAAACAAATATTTTGATACAAAATTGGGATGAATGGGCATTGCCAATGTGCTTCTAACTCTGAGCCAAAAGCAAGGACAGCTTTTTCATTAACCTAAATACTTCCGATCACAAATATTCAGGTGGAAGCACGAAAAAAAAATCGCTAAACAAGTTTGAAGATACTTTTATTATGTTCTAAATAATACTGCCGATATGCATTAATGAATATCATCATAATTATTATTTAATATGTCATCTTACGAGTAATTTATGACCGCAACGCCTTGACAATTGTATTGTCATCTACATAAAAACGTGATAAGAATCTTTGGAATCAAATTATTGAAATCGTTATTGTAGTTTAATGACTGACTTTTGTTTTGAGTAAATATTCTAATGTGATTAATGTTAATAATAGAAAAATATCGTTCAAAAATATTTATTTGAAATTTATACTAAAAATGTAAATAACAATTATGGATTTTGCATTAGTTTTAGAAAATTATCTAATGGTTTCTTAAATTCTTTAAAGAGAAATTATTTATATATTAATATTTAATATTGACAGTAGAATTTATTAAATCAATGTCAATATTGCAACGAAATATTTTGTTATAAAACGCACTCTTATTGACTTAGATAAAAAGAAATTTCATCTCAACTTAATTCTTTTGTTAGCTATAAATTTGTTCTCATTAGTACCTGCTTACATTTTGTTACATTTGGATTTTAATGCGCAGTGATCTTCCCATTAAAAAGATATCCTTTTTTTTTAACTTAAACTTTTACTTACACATTATAACACAGCAATGAATATTTTTCACCCAAAAGTCACAGATTTTTGCCGATTTTTATAATTTTGTGTAAGTTTGTAGCTTTTAGAAGTACAAGTGCAAATAAAAACATCGTTATGTATTTTTTTTTACAATTTTGTATTTGGAAAACTGAGGCACAGAAGCTATTTTTTCAAATGGCTGCTTCTCTTTTTTCATAAAGTTTTTTTCGATGAAAAGGAGATTATTGTCATTTTTCTCATCTATCTGGTCTTCTAAAGGAAAAGACCACTAAAAATCCGTCGAAAATTGGAAATTTAAGCCCTCGCATATAAATTAGTTGTATGAAAAAAATTCATCCATTGTTAAATGAATAAGACTAAAATGTGAATAACAGAATAATATGAATAATGGAATAATAGATTGTGAATAATGGAAGTCCCATAACTGCTATGTTTTTAGACATAATCAGTATTGAACTGGCTGAGAAAAACTGAAAATTTAAAATTTTTTTTTTATTGCTTAGTTTTAAAATTTCGAAAATGGGATTATCATTATTGTTCTTATGAACCCAAACTATTAATTTTTTAACATTAAATCGTGAAAACATAAGTTTAAAACATACATCTTGTCATTTGCCATATCGACAATCAGTAACAATTAGTATAATTTAGTAATGCTAATTCCAAATTTGTGCTTTATTAGGTAAGTGTTTTCATTTAATAAATCATAGCCACTATATTGACCTACATTCTTTTTAAATAACTGCTAGAGTACAAGAGTTGTATGGTGTAAAACTTATAAAACTTCAAATACTTGCAGTTACTAAAAACATTCACTTCGTGCATCATGAAAAATACATTCGGTTATGTGTTTCTAAGCACAAAATATTTATAGCAGAAAATAATAATATAAGTTCTGTTAATTATACACGATTATGACGAAAATAATTATTTTCATTTCCTTTCATTTAAGTATTCTTACCAATATACTTCCTCGAGACTATTATAATTTATTTATAACTTAAAAAGATGGAAATCTCTTTTTGACTTGACATGTTAACACTTTCTAAACCAAGGTATCTTTTTCCTTTCAAAACTCTTCAACCAAATAACAGTAAAACATCAAACTTATCTTTGAAATAGCCTGAAGGTCTTTGTCAAACAATACGTAAGTTGCGGTAAAATTTATCGCTAAACAATGGATCGGAAGAAATAGGTTGTGCAAAAATAAATAGCTTAATTACTTTTGCTGATCTCTCTAAAAATTATACTGCTGTTGTGTGCGCTAAGAAAATATAATTAGAGTATAAACAATGTAAAATAATTTTTATTACTTTTTTAAACTTTATGGAAGTAAGTTAATTAGAATATTGAAAGTAGCTGATATTAGATTACACAGAAATAAATAAGGTCTCGAGTAGTATAAAATCTTGAGTATTATTGACTGTAAAAGTGAATTACTAATTGTTTAAGTCCACGATTATGTATACATTGAAAAAAAACATAGTCAAAACTACCAGAATATGGTAAAATTTGCCCTGTTTTTGCTTCTATGGGAACACTGAAAAGCTCGGTAATTTTTAATGATTGCTTTAGTAATGATTTTGGTAAAATTTACAATAAAATATGGTTTAATAATATGTGATGAAATTTGGTAAATGAGGTAAAATTTGGGATTTGATCATGATAACGTAGCATGGCATGAGAACCACTAATTCAGTTAAATTTGCTTTCAGTTTCATATATTTTGCTAATTGTATGGTAATAAGAACTATAATTTCAAATTGACCATTACCATTACTGGAAATATTACGAAAATTATTCAAATACCTTATATTTCGGTTTCATTAACCGGAATTATGGGTTTTTTTAACCAGAAATGCTATTACCATACAGAACGGTTATTTTACTAATCTTGTTTCGCCATTTAATGTAATTAACGACGAGGAACATTTTGCACTTCAAGTCATTTTTGTTTCAGAAATGGTTAAGCAATTTCATTTTTCAGTACCAATGATGCTTATCAATATCATAAGAAAACTCATGGCATTCGAATCAATATAAGTAAATTTTAAAATCAATGTAATTTTATAATTAAATTAAGTAAGTCTCAGAACACTATCCAACTAAAATATATATCTATTCAGCTAATATTGCAATAAGTTTTTATGCCAATGCTTTCCGTATTACTGCTTGAATATTTTTAAATACTGGCCACTAAAATAAAAATAATTAAATTTTTCTTATGTTTACAATATCAAACCATTAAGTTATCAAGTATTACATAAAATTTATTGTGTAAGTTGTAGCCATGCTAAAATTTAAGAGTAATTCCAGACATTTTGTAAATTGTTAAAAACTTTTATAATCATTCTCAGACTTACATTAAAAAAAATTCCCATTAAAATAGCTGTCATTAAACGTAGAAACTTCATAAACGACCTATACAACCGGAGTGTTGACATTCACCACACTGCGATAAATTCCGGATCAAATTACTACAAAAAGTACCGGTACTCAGGGTTCCGATGCTTTTTGCCATAAAATCCATTTTTACCGGAACATGTTACGGAACAAAAAATCTGATAACATTAATTTTTACATTAATAATTAACGCAAAATCACTGAATCACTTTCCTTAAATAAATACTGCAAAAATTACGATACAATATTTTGCGATAAAATATATTTTACGGATGATGCACCCAAAGGGCCGATACTTTGTACCGTTTTTGAACCGGAAATATTTTACTCAGCAAAGCAAGCATGTTAATGTCGACGTTCACACATTTTAGTCTTTCACAGTAACAACATATTTACAACACTTATAATCATATTACATTTATATTGCTAAATTGTTACATGAATTTCTTAGCCTAAATAAATCAAAAATAAGTAAAAATGGTAACTTATAACTTTTTAAGATTTCTACCATCAAAATAAAACACATCAATACTGCTGTTTCTTACCACCATTGTGTTGACATTCATTAATGTAACTATGCGAATGTCGATGTTTCCAACTATTACTGTTCAAATACAGTGCACTTGTTTCGTTACTAAATGCTACCAATTACCACAAGAATATTGAAGTTCAACAGAGAAACTTTTTAAATGTCGACATTCATTGATTTCTGGTTTGCTTAGCATCAGATTCGTGTCTATAGCACTTCTCACCACATTGTATTTGTAATATTGAATAAAGTGATGTATGCATCGGTAAGACAAAAAAAGTAATAAAATAATAAAAAAAATATTTAAAAAAAAAGAAATATTTTAACAATATTTCTGTATCAAACTAAAACATTTTTTAAGTTATATCAAAAAACTATTTTTGAATCAATTAATAAACATTGCTAATTATATTTCTAAATTTTTGTCATAAAAAACAGGCCATTTTACGGCCAGATAGGCACCGGTAATAAAAATTTGGTGTTCTGTTTGTGACTATTACTAGTTTTTTTTTTTTTTAAATGCTAAATAGTCATCTCAATCGTTAAATATCAAATATTATCAAACGTGTTAGGATCATGGTCTTAAAAAACAAATCATTCTAATACCATGTTTTTTACTATATGTTTTTCTTGGGGGGAGGGGGTTATATTTAAAATTACAATGATAGAGTGAGGAAAAAACATACAAATACAGAGGTATGTTGAAATTTTTTACAACTTTTCGGTCAATATCTTTCAACTGATTTTTGAAAATTATGATATTTAGAGATAAATTCGTTTAAAGTTTCAATTATATTTGCTCTTTGGTAATAAACATGACATATTTTTACTCAACTTCGTAAATAAGGAGGAGATCAAAATTATGCTATACAGGTTTTGCCTTGAGATTTGAAGATGAATATAGCACCATTTCTGATTAAAATAAAACTCTTATTATTTTTGAAAATATGTAGTTTTTTTTAAAAAATCAGAAGTAAAGTGTGCGTTAATGAATATGTTTTTTAAATTTCTTGAAAGCAAGTACATGATTGTTACACAAACGTGCATTCTAAATAACGCGTAGGTAGTAAATCAACTGTTTCTTTGCCAACAACACTTTTTCTCATCCAATGAACTCAATGGAATAACGCCAATTTTTCATTTTTAAATAAATTTTTCACTTTCTGTAATACATATCAAGCTACAGCTTTCTTTGCTAAAATCTTCATCATGTTAAATTTATTCAGATATCACTAGAATTTATCATAAGATATTTATTATAAATTTGATATATACATACATATATATATATATATATATATATATATATATATACACACTAACCTTTATTTCAACATTCCTTCATTTTCCGATTAAGAAAACCACAGAACTAGCAAAACTATTTTTATCCTATTTGCAGTGATATTTGTTAAAATATTTATAAAACTCATGAATTAAAGGGTTTGTGTACACATTTAGCGATTATCTGTAATTTTATGATATAGTAGAATGTTTTCCCCATAATTTCATAAGTGTTTTTTCTTCACTCGATAAAATTTAGATAAAATTTCAGGAGTTGTAGGTAATGTACTAAATAATATGTCTTTAGTATATTTATTTTATAGAAATCAAAAGTAGTATTTAAATAAGGATAGTATATAAATAAAAATATATTAAGTCAATGTCATGTTGAATCAAAGCATAAATCTGAGCTACAAGAGGTCCAACCAAATAATATAATGGTAGTATGACATACTAAAGTTCATAAAACAAGACTTGAGAAATAATTAATTCCTTTTCTTAATCTTATAATAATTTCTTTAGTTTTTTTAATTTTACTATATAAGTTTTTTTGTCATTGCTGTAAGTTTCAAAAACTAGCACAAATCAATCTAAAATTTAATAACAATTTTAAATAAAGGTAATAACACTTAGTTTTCTAGGCTAGTAAAAAATAAAATTTAAGAGTTTAGTATTAATAACAGTAATAAAAATAATAACGTTTAAAATCATTAAATATTAAAAAATTAGTTGCTTTTGTCTGAAAAGTTTTCGCAAGAAAAAAAAACAAGAAAAAAGTTTACATTCAATTATTTTTCTGACAATAAAATAAAGTTTTAAAATTTATAATTATAACAATTAAAACTGAGTTTTCAGTGCTAATATCTCAAATTAATACAATGACCGAGATATAGAAGATAAATTATTACTGTCATTGTGATGATTTAAAAAAAAACTAACATATTTTTGTTACAAAAATTTAGGTCAATGACACATTAAGGTCTTAGAAGAGTGTATTTTGAAGGGTTTGCTTGCTCGAAGCCTTGAGCAAATGGGAATGAAGATAATTATGCTTAGAATTATATAATTAAAATAGATGAATTTTTAATGAAATTTTAGGCTCTTAGAACTTAAAAGTGAAAAAAAATTGCTATTGTTTGTAGACTGCTATTTTAACTAACTTCGTAAAATGAAGATAGATAAGTATTACAATTACTATTAATTATATTAGTAAGTCATCTTCTTTATTAGTGATCAGCTTAAAGTTAGCTATTCATTTTCGGTGCCTTATAATTGAGAAATTTCTACAAATATAGAATTATGAGAGAGTTTAAAATATTTTGCTCAAAAACCGTTTTCTTCAAAATAAATTTTAAATGTATTCAATATATAATTTTTTTATGACAAGCTTTTGAGGTCTTGCATCATTGATAATTACAAAAAAATATGAATTCTGCAAGAAATTGCTTAACGTTAAACATCAATAAGGTGCTAATTTGCTCTAACCTTAATAGGGTTTTAAATTGAAACTTGCTTATGTTCAAGTTGAATTACACTGTGAGAAATTAAGAGAATTTGCAGACTTGGTCGATTATCTCTAAAACTACTGATCGATTTTAAGGAAATTTTATATGTACAATACAAAACAAATAACCATTCAACAATTGTAATACACACGCATGATCGTGCGTAACACTCATTGGAGTCGGAAGGTATGAAATTGTCACAGGACAATACAGGCCAATTTCCACAGGAAAGGATAAACTGCCTTATTTCAATTATGATATCACGCTGCAAGACCTGTATATCTGTAAGAGGGAACCTTACCCCCAATTAAGCCTTTTTTTTTTGTTTATTGTGCAACCGCTGTTTCATACCTTCCGAATCGAACGACTGTTAAGCACGATCATGCGTGTGTATTACAATTGTTGAATGCTTATTTGTTTTCTGTTGTATCAATGTATGTGCATACCAAATTTTATTAAAATCGGTCCAGTAGTTCTAGAGATAATCGACCAAGTCTACAAATTCTCTTAATTTCTTGCACCAGTGTAGTTAATTAAATTATTATTAAAATTATTTAAAATTAAAATTATAAAATAAAATTAAAATTATTTCAAAATTAAAACTACTTAATGAAGATGGAAGTCCACGTTATGAATAAAAAAATTAATAGAAAATACAATTATGCAAGCAAATTTAAAAGAATATTAGACTTTTTCTTATGTTTGGAAACATATTAAGATATGTTTTGAAGTAAATATTTAAATACAAAACTCTTTGTTTCCATGCTTTAGATATAATATTCTTGTGATCTTCGAAACTAATAATGAATATTACTTAAGTATATATTTGTATAAAGAAATAAATTTAAAAAAAACTTTTACTTAAACTAAAAAAGTAGATCAACTGTAATAAAATTTTGATTTATTAATTTTTTATTGAAACTAGAAATAGAATTAAAGTAAAATAAATCAGCAAAAAATTTTAATTTCAAAATAAAAAATTTTATTTTCACTTTATTTAATTATCTCTGTGAAATATTTTGATAACTCATACCTTTATTTAAGCAAATTCTATAACTATTCATGCTTGTGTATAACAATTATTGAATAGTTATTTGTTTTTTCAATATTATCAATTTATTCAATGTCTGTACATATCAATGTACATTGTTATCATTGTATGTACAAATCAATGCATGTACATTGTTATTAACATATGTACCTATCAAATTTCATTAAAATCGGTCGAGTAGCTCTAGAGATAGTCGACCAAGTCTGCAAATTCTCTTAATTTCTTACACCAGTGTATTATATTGTGTTATAAAATTTAAAAAGTGTAAGTAATAATAAAATTCAACTTAGCACCATAAAAAGTTTGCGGCAAAATTAAATGATATTCTTTTGTTTGTATTCTTTTGTGTTAAGTAATATATTAGTGACGTACAAAGAGGATTTTGTTACGGGAATCCACATATTTTATCCATTGTATATATTTTATATTTTAAAATTATTTTACATTTTTATTTTTGTAAAAAAAATAATCCGTAAATATGTAAAGTTATCAACTGAAATTTAAAAAAAAAAGTTTTTTTTTAAATATAACTCAGTTAGTATTTTTAAATGACTCTTAAGTCATATGGAATAGTAAGAGTCATATGGAGTAGATAGCCCAATATGAACTATCTACCCCATGCTTTCTTCGTTTAAAAAATCATTTTGTGAATAAATTCGTATAAACAAAGATTGCCACAAAGTCTCGTTTTTCATTAAAAAAATTTCAATTAAATCATATTCAAATTTTAAAAAATTGTAGAAAAGCAGCACTTCCTCTTCCTTAATTTTTAAAACGTCTTAAGAAAATGAATTGTTTCCGACGACGGAGGGTTTCAGTTTATTAGGTCGAGTCGCGCGACTAAAAACCACTGTCACGTTCACTGCGTGCTACACCAGTAATCTAATTGAAAGGCAAAATGCCAGCTACCAAGCATAGTTCGGCTATTTTAGTCTACCTTCGTTCAAAGCTTTCGTTTCCTGACTCTTTCAATGCTTTCACGAAAATTTATTTATCAACCTTTATTTTTCAGATACTAGTCCAAATAGTTTTAAGTGAAACATAAAGTAATTATATATACCGCTTTAACACAACAAAGCTAATGGTTGCCTTACCCATTTTAATGATTACAATGACAACAATTATGGGAATATATAGATGTTTAAGAATCTCGGCCATTTTTGAAACAGGGTCAACTTTAGTGAGAAAGCGTGGCTGGGAGAGGGTATTTTGCCTTGGGATTCTGTTTCAGATCTGGGTCTTAAAATTGTGCCCCTTCAAGCTTTTTGTTGTGATTATTTTTTCATTGATGAATTGACTGGCAGACCTGGTTACTATGAATCCTCGAGCGAAAATTGAAAATTGCTGTTGACTTGTTACCGAGGTTCTTACTACTTGAATTTGAAATTATTTTTTCAGTTAATATCGTGATTCATTAATTATTCATTTTTAAACAAGTATTTTGAAATAAGTGACATATTAATCAGAAATGTTTAGTTTTAATACGTTATGAATTCATCTTAAATCTAACATTTGGCAGAACTGGTGAACCGGTTGCAATTGCAGTGGCCAATTTACACTTGACCTAAATAGAAGATCAAAGTTCAAATGAAAGACAAGTCATAAATTTAAACCTCTAAAATATAATTACGTGGAATGCAGAATAAAAGATGGACTGATAAAGGCGTGTTTCATTACTATTTCATTATGTGTACAATTTTTTTTATTCAGTTTTTGCTCGTAGAAAGTTTATTGGCCTTCAACTTACTCAAGTTCAATCTGTATTTCATTCACACAAAGTGAAATATAAATTTTTGAGAAATAACTTTCAGAAATGCTTTTAGAATTATTTTATACAAGTAATGCAAGTTTATCAATGCATATTAATATTAATGAACCGAGTTCCACTGAATACAAATTCCAAGTTGCTGAAAGTGTAATTTAATTTATGGTTGCTCAAATATATTTCTTATAAAAATTTGATATATTTTATATATAATTACTGTTTTCTTTCTCATTTTTTTTTTAAAAAAAAAAACTTATTTTTAACTATCTTTAAAAACTCCAATTTAAAAATAACGAAACCAAATTTCAAATTTATCTTAGAGATTACGATAACTTTATATAAATTAGTAAGTTAGCAAGAATAGTAGTTAATGTATAGGGTTAGTAGTAATGTAATTAATAGTAATAGGGTTAATAGTATGGCAATTACTCTTGTAATTGTGTGTATTAACGATAATTAAATCTAAAATTTACATTTTTCACACAGTTGGGAATAATTTGAAATTATCATTACAATCTTCGTGTATAAAAAAACAGCATATCAATGTAATTTAAAAGATTAGTAAAAAAATTTAACAAGTTAAATTCTGTGGGCACAAAATATTGGGTTTAAAACATGTTGTGGTGAGTTGTATAAATAGAACTTTTTTTTCTGTCTAGTTATTAAATAAAACGCTTTTTAATAAGATATTGTGTTTCATGAACAGCTTTCTGAAGTTGTTATATTTTCCAAAGCTATTATATTTAAACTTTCGAAAATTTCCTCTGTACTTTTTTACGCTAAACATTTCAGTTACATTCCATTTGCCACAAATAATCACTTTATACATTCTATACTATAAACATGTGAGACTTTGAGTTTCACTCTATAGTTTTTATTCCTCTTTTGAATTGCACGTGAAGTCACTCAGAATGTCTGAGCTTAAACATTTAAATCTTATTAAATGTTTTTGGTACAGTTCCTTTTTTAAATAAAAAAGGGAAGATTATTTTAAGTTCCACCGTAACATTAATTTTTAGTCATTTGAATAAACCACTGAAAAACTACAAATGCCTTGAATAATAAATTCAGTGTAATAATTTCTTATAATTTTTTTAAAAGAAGTCTTATTTTTGTTATTTTTAAAGTGTTTCAAAACGTCTTGACCTATTTATTTTGGACACAATTTATATTTTCTTTTCAATTTTCTAAAACTTACTCAGACAATAACTTTATATAAATAGATAAATTAGGATATTACATATGTTTCTGTTTACAGCCATTTATATCAAGTTCTATTTTATGTTTGAAAAAAATAATGTTAAAAATTGGAAGTACATAGCATTCATTAAAACGAACTTTTTTTTCAGATATTGCAAAATCTTGGAAAAGCAGATCGAACGACAGATGATATTTTGAACCTATATATGAGCAATTTCAACAAACAGCACGTGAGTAATTATTTAATATATTAAATATATATATACTCTACAAACTAATACAATGGATAATTAAAAATCTATAGCTAGCAGCCCAAAGATATCCTAATAATAATTGTATTAATCTTTTATAATTAATACTCTTAGAATAGATAAACTAGATTTTCAATGTTATTTAATTTAATTAGTTTAAAAGTTGATAATTTGTTATATTTCAAAAACTCTGCGAAGATTCATTTGTGAGTAATTTAAAGGTACTTTTAATTAAAAAAAATTAATTCATTATGCAATAATTTTTAGCAGCTCACAAGTATTTAAATATTTTTTTTCAACTCAAAATCAATATTTAAATTAAACTTCGATTAAAAGCTAATGCTATCTTCAAAAAAGATTCAAAAAAAGTATACACGTAAATAATCTTGAAAAAGCATTAGTAAAGTTTTTAAATTAATTTGTGTTGTTTAATTTAAAAATTAAACTACAATTTAAAAGAAATAATTTAGCACAGTGTTTAAATTACATAATAATTTTTTTCCGTTTTTAATTGAACTGAGGAAAGATTTTTACAGTTGAGATATTCTGAAATAAATATCGCTTTGAGAGTTTATTAAAATTTTAAAAAAATTTGATTTAGTAATTTAATAACTGAACTGCCTTTTTTAGGAAAATTGCATTCTCATAATATAATTAAGGATCTTCATCAGACAGTGAAATTTGTTTAGCAAACATAAAACCTCTCTGAAATGTTATGGGGATTTTTAATGGGGATTATGGGGACTTTTAATTTGTAAATGTTCAATTATTTGATAATATTTTGAAGAAAAAAAAACTATGAATAAAATAAATGAAATTATTTTATTTTGAAATTAAAATAACTTGCTTCTGTAGCAACATTGTTTCGTGAAGAACAATTTAACTAGCATTCATTTTGTAATTGAGTAGATATTTTTAAAAATTTCTAAGCACAAAATTCATCATTACTGTACAAAAAAAGTAGATAAATAATAAGAAACTATAGCATTATTTTTGAAGAATTATTTTCAATAACAATAGATAAACTGCAAATTTTGAAACAGATACAATTTTCCAATGTCAGATGACATAAACAGATAAGATTAAAACAAAAACATCTTAAAAACAACTTTGACAGTATTAGTTATGATCGAGCTTGTCGGATTCACACAATGGTCAAACGTTACTATTTTTTCTATTGACATTTTTATTGACCATGAATAACAATCAAAGAAGACTTCTGCATTTATTTATAAATGACTTTCGTTTTGAAAGATTTTTACTTCCTGTAAAAACTACATGTGTGGAGGGTCATTTTAATGTCAACATAAATTCTTTGAAGAACTCCTTACATTCTTCTTAAATTTTGCACCCAAAATAATTCAATATTTCAAGCGGACAACAGCTGTCTAAATTCTTTAGGGAAGGCTTTGCCGAAAGAATTTAGATTACTATAGCCGTTTGACTATATTTTAAAGCATAAAATTAAAAATCAAGAAATTTATTTCCTGTGAAGAATATATAGGTGAAGGGGTATTCTAATGTCAACATAATACAACAATAACAACAAAAATTAAACTCTCTTGTTAAATTATTTAGGTAAAACACTTCTTTGAGAATGCCTTGTCTAAGGAATTTAAACTATGACGCCTCGTTTGACTGTATTTTAAATTAAGTAATCAAGTATCAAAAATTTTACTGCTTGTAAATCTAAACTTGTCAAGGGTTATGGTTATGTCTTTATAAATGTTTTAATAAATTTATTTAATTCTATTAAATTATTTAAGCAAAATACTTCTTTGCAAATGTCTTATATAAAGAATTTAAATTGTGACGCCTCGTTTTAGTGTATTTTAATTTATACAATCAAATATCAAAACTTTTACTGCCTTTAATCATTAGAATTGTTAAGAGTTATGTTATCATTATAAATGCTTCAATAAATTAATTTTATTTTTGTTAACTTATTTAGGCAAAACACTTCTTTAGAAATGAGTAGTCTAAAGAATTTATACCGATTTGTTCATTTGTCACGCAGTCTTTTAATTAACAACACGCAATTTTTTAAGATCATGCCTAATAAGAAGTCCAGCTTTATGATATTTTTAAGAAAATAATCAACATTGAAAAAGTGTTGTGTAAAATAAAAGTGTTTATAGTCTTCGAATAATAAATTATGATAGTAAATTGCAAGATTCAAAGCATGTAGAATACATTCAAAAACATATTAATGGCTTGGGGCTATATAGTGATAAGCTAAAATCTTTTGAAAAAGATTTTTTTACATCGAATCTTTCCTAAGTATTATTTCTATGTTGATAGTTCATAATATGACGGATCTCCCACTAAATAACAGGTAAATGTATGAAAAAATCTTATTTTTTAGATGGAAATCGCGGTGTCTTTCACCGAAAACAATCTTAAGAAACACTGTCTAGTGCAATTTAAAAATGTGACTTATAATTACAAAACAACATAACCGCGGACAATGAACTTTATTTTACATATAGCTAGTTTTAAATTCCTTTCTTCCATGTCTATAAAAGATATTTATTATAGTTTTCATTAACTTTCAAAGAAATTCATTACATTAACCTCTTCAAAATGCTGTGAGTAATACCGCCTTTTAAAAAGTTCACACAACATCTCGCCTCAAACAGATAATGAATAGTCGCTATTGCATTCCGTACACCAGTTTATTCCGTCCCTGTCATTAATTTAAAATAAAAATGAAATAAATTACCGAATTCGATGGTCGGTGTGATTGTAGAACTATTTTATTTTCGAAACTCATATACTTGGTCATTAAACTTAAAAAAACTTAAAAACCATTCAATTTCATCGGCTACTGATGAAAAAGTTTGAACTTTAATTTCACAAAGTTCAAGCATATGACAGTCCAACAATCATTTCCGGCTCTTTTTTAAAATCCCCGACTCTTTTAATTCACTTTTCATTCTTTTTCAATATTTTCCCGCTCCTTGAAGAATCACCCACTCAGTAATTATGCAGATTTTTGCCGCTAATGGTAAACGTAAGAACTATTTTCTACAACAATTTTTGGTTTAATTTATATGAATCAAATGAAACTATTGTTTACTTTTCATTGTAATGATTTATACTTAATATAAAATTTAATTAATTAATTAAAAACTGTTTTATTTTCATTACATTTCTTAAATGTATATTAAAAAATTAACTTTTTTAATATCAAAATGCAAATTATGAATGATTCTTGATATATAGACAGACTACAGAAATTAAAGGATGTAGTAAAAAAAAGCAAATTTTTTAATCTTCCAATAAGTTAATTAATAGAGAATTTTAATCAACAAGAAATTTAGATAAAAAATGGGTAGACGTATCTGTTAACAAGCGAATCACTAAATCATCAGTGAATTAGTGAATAATAGTTTAATCGAATAAATCCCTGAAAAGCACATCTTTTAATTGAACTTGATCTGCTACTCAATTTTTTTACAGCTACATTCCCCATATTATTATAAAATAGTTTTCAAAAAATATGCTATTAAAATGAAACTAATAAAACAAGTAAAAAGATTCCAAATATACTAGCTCAATCAGATAATATACATTCCTCAAAATTGATAGTTTTTAATTGGCTTTACAACCTTTTCTTCTTACTTTAATTTTCCTTAATTTAATGCATTGCATTGGAAAATACAACGAAACAATTTTCTGAAAAAAATAAATAAAAATGGAAACAGATATTTTGAATTTTGCTTGGATTTACTTTTTAATTTGCATTATTTTTTAATCAATTATTAAAATCATATAAATTTTTCCAGTTTAATTTTTCAATCTTCTTAAATTTTTAATCTGTAATTTAAGTTAGAACTTAAATCTTTGAAAAAGATTTTTAAATATGATAAAAAAAATAAGGATACATAATCTAACATTGATTGAATTCATTTATTTTTGTAATCGACATCATTTAATAATTTAGTATTTAAGTTTCAACTTAAATCTTTGATAATAAATGCTTTCATAAAACAGAAATGAAACATGTTATATTAAACATGCTGTAATCCTCATCATCTTAAGTTAATAATATAATTTTATGTAAATTTATTCTTTAATTCATATTAAAATTCCGGTCTCTCTCTATATATATACATATTTATATATATATATATATATATATATATTCTTTCTGCTCGTAATTATGTAAGGTAATATTATCTTTATATCAAATTAATTCTTTCATCCAACTAAAACAAAGCATATATAGTTATAAATTTACTTTTCCTTATTCTCTTTTAAGTCTTTTCACAAACACGTTAGTAAAGCATAAGATTTGTACAAGAAAAGAGTTATAAGCACATTCAGTGTCATAATGGTATTTAGTAATAAACAATGGCGATTACCAAAGAGAAGCACAATCTCTACATTCCATCAAGTGTTCTGGATCTAACATTTCATGGTCTGTCATGCGAATACCATTTTTCTGAATAAAATGGCGGCATTATGTGTTTGGTAGAAGTGCTTTGAATATTTTTCTGCACTGAAGATTCGCAAAAAATTCTTAAAATCTAAAATTACTTGAATTAATTTTTATTTTATGAAAAAATGCTTCTTTATGAATAAAATAAAAACATTATAGTCATTTAAAAGTGAGATTGTTTTAAGTAACTTACAAAAAAAATTTTTTAGTTTTGAATTATTGTTTCAAAACTAGGCTAATTTCTTATTTTCTACAAAAAAGAATAATAATAAGTTTCGCATTGTTCGAAGGAAATAAATAATTTCTTTTAAGTAAAAATGAAAAATTTATAAACTTTCCTAATATTTTGAAATTTTCTTTCTGTAGTCCAACTTGAGAGGTTTATTTGGAGTTATACTCCAAATTTAGTTGCAATAATTTTGTACTTTGATTGATTCAAAAGTTTACCCGAAAAGAAGACTAAAAAGCATTTTTAAAGGATTAGAAAGGTGTACTGAAGATAATAGGTTGCAAGATTTTTTTTTTAAAAATATTGCTTAAATATGAAAAATAACGAAAACACATTAAGTTCTCATGAATAAATTAGCAAAAAAGTTTGAATTATATATTAATGTAGTTCAATGACTTAGAGGAAAATAAATAGATTAAAACAAAAATAATGCGGATGTGATGAAAAAATAAATTTAAAACATTTAACATTGTGATGTCAAAAAGTAAGAAATGTTTACGCTGTTAGGAAGGAATGATTTTCACGTATATATATATATATATATATAATATATATATATATATATATATATATATATATATATATATATATATATATATATATATATATATATATATATATATATATATATATATATATATATATATATATATATATATATATATATATATATATATATATATATATATATATATATATATATATATATATATATTTATTTATTATTAAAATACAAAAAATTCGAAAACTTTTGTGTTTTTACATTTTTTGAGGCGTATAATTTTGATGTTCTATCGTAAAAAAACATATTCATGCAGTTATTAATTTCTTAAAGTAGCAAAAATTAACAACAGTTATCCTTCTTTATATACTCGTTACATTTTATTAAAAACTAATACATAAAATTATAAATTATTTATTATTTTCCAAATGATTTACGGTATCTGAGGCAAGATCGGCGAACAATTAAAAGGAGTAATAGTAAAATATAACTTGAAATTGTTTCAAAAATAATTTAAAAAAATCTTTTTTGCAAATGAAGAATTGTCTTTATGATTTCTAATGACCAAGCTTAAAAATTTTAGTTTAAAATAAATGAAATTAATAATTTAACTAATAGCAAGTAAGAAATAAAGTGGGTAGAAATTCTGCCACAAATTAATACATTACGAGGCATGCTATTACTGCAGTTCTTTTTTTTTTAAAAACAAATAAACTTATTTTGATTTTAAGTTAAAAAATTACATTGTTTTTATGAGAAATATTATAAGAAATTTATAAAAATTACTCAACTCTTATTAAAAAAGTATGTATTATTATTTAATATCCATTTTTTACTTATTGGTTATCATTTGGAGTTGTGGCAATAGTGCAAAAAATAAAATTTACCACTTACAGTCGGGAGTTCACTAAATGAACTAGAACAAAAAGCTATTTGCTAATACACAGGGAATACGAAAATAAAAAGAGGTGTTTGGAATCGTGTTACTAGGAAACTATCGGATTAAATTATTCTGAATCTCACAAACATTTAATCAGAGTTTATGTGAAACAAAGTCACAAAATTATAATAATAATAATACTAATTCAGTTTTTATAATTAATGATAAACTTTAAATTCTTGAAGAAAACCAAATTTTAATTGAAAAAATTAAAACAAAATATTTTTAAATCATAAAAATTACTTTTATTTTGTATTAAAAATAACTCATTTTTTAAATGCTTTTCTTCGTTTAGTTTGCATATTTTTACGAATTATCGCTTTGGTTAAAACCAAATTTGTACCCTTTTTTAAGTTCTATTTCATATTTAATATATTCTATTAATCTTTCTATTTAATCTTTTCATAAATGAATGATTTTTAGTTAAAACAATTTCTTATAGTTTTTTTTTTGCCATGAAACTGAAAAAAGAATTGACAAAGTTTAAATATCCTATTATGTGACTAATAAATTTCTAAAAAAAACAATACTTCATTGAAGATTTGTTTATCAAATAATGAGAACGAAAACTATGATGAAAAAGGTATTAACAGAATAGTCACGTTTTTAGTTCAAAAATAAAAAAACATTCCACACCTTTAATATTAAAATATTGTGACAAAAACTATTACTATTAGAATATTATTATTATTTAAATGTAGTCTCAAAGAAAATATTCTAAACTTGTGAACCTTCTAAACTTGTGAATTGTAATAAGAAGGTTAAAACAAATCGCATGAAAATTGTATCGCCTTTGTTATTTCAAAATAGTTAACTTTCTGCGGATCGTCAAGATAGTAAATTAAAAAAAGGGCATAATAGATTTTTTGAACTTTTTCTATCTTTTTTTTAAAAGTTAGGTGTCAATTCTGAAAAAAATCAAAAAATTCAGAAAATGTTTTTAAAAAATTTAGATTTTTTTTCATTTTTTCACACTTTCTTAAAAATTTCAGTTTCCTACTTATTCATCAGAAAAATGGTGCGAAAGTTTATTAATTGATTCGAACAAAAAATGTTTGATATGATTCTTAATAAAAAAATAAATGTTTTGAGATGAGTAGGCGACAATTCATTTTTGTTTATTAGGTAGGCGTTTTTTAAATAGTCTTTACTTACTGAAAGAATAATTTTTTTGCATCACAATCACATGCAGCATTTATTATCCGACAGGAAGTAGCTGAAAGATTAGGAAAAAAAATGCACAAAAAATTTTCAAGCATCGAACTACTACTATTAATATTTCACGATTAGAATCCAAGCAGTACCTTGACCTCATTGACCACAAAGCTCCACTTTCTTCGATTGTAGGCTTTCTTTTTTCAATTATTTATCCTCATCTTTTTGAAGCTCTTATCATCCTTCTCCCTTTCAAGAGACGAACAATTTCTATTTTTACTTTTGTTTGCATTAAAGTCTGAAAGAAATACAAACAATTTCCAGTTACTTGTATTTTACAATTTATTTATTTATTCATATTCATTAATTTATTAATACTAAATTAAAAATTTCATTCGTTAACTATTGTTCCGTTTATTAAGTTTTTCATACATTACTTTAATTCCTTTTATAAAGCTCAGAAAATGTAGGAATAAAATTTTTATTTTTATCATAAGATATTGTCTTACTTCGCTAGAAGCAATCAATCCTTTCTCTCCTAACTGTTTTAAGATTGGAAAAACATTTTATTCATTTTTTTTTTTTTTTACTTTTTGCTTTGCATCAAAATAACACTAAAACATATCTTAATTATTATAAGTCCCACTTTCAATATTTTCCGAAGGATTACATTCTATTCTATTTTTGTACATGAATGAATTCCATTTTTTATTTGGTTTCTACATGTATTTTCAGGAATAAACTAAAAACAACTTAAGAAAATACGCGTCGGTTCGAACCCTGCCGACAGCTAACGGACAACTCTCTCACGCACTTCTCCCTTCTCATCACTTTTGAGACTAAGCATTTTGCTCAAAAGTGGGTATATGCTGTTTCGATTTTGAATGTTATGGGGTTTTCAAATTCGGTTATACACTGTAAAAAAAAATCCCGAAACGTTTCTGAATATGTACGGCAACTACGGTGCATGTAGTTTTCAAAAACGTTTCTTAATATTTCGGAAACCTCTTGTAGGGCTAGGTTACTAACAGTGTCAACTGTCATCAGATATCTCAAGATAAAATAAAGTTATCATGCCTTATATACTAGTGCATTAGAATTTAATAGTTGTAGTGGTAGCTACGCTACATTACTTCCCCACCAGAATTTTATCTGTGATAGAATTCAATGAATGGAAACCTCTAGTTGAATATATGGGATTTATCACTAGTTGAATAAATGGGATTTACCACTATTTGAATATGGGGGGGGGGGTACCACTGGTAGAATATATGGGGTTTTCAAATTCGATTATACACTGTAAAAATAAAGCCCGAAACGTTTCTGAATATATAGGGCAGGGACGGTGCATGTGGTTTTAAAAAACACTTTTTTTTAATATTTCGGAAACCTCTTGTAGAGCTAGGCTGCTAACATTTTCAACTGTCGTCAGGTATCTTAAGATAGAATCAAGTTAACATGCCTTATATACGAATGCATTGGAATTTAATAGTTGTAGTGGTAGCTACGCTACATTACTTCCTCACCAAAATTTTATCTATGATGGAAATTGATAAATGGATACTTGATTATGATGTTTTGCGAGAGACCGAGAGAGCTGTGTGCTCCCGTGTTGCAATTAGCAGTCGAATGTATACAGACCCCCGAAGTGTGATCAAAACTGAGTAGCGACAGCCTAAGGAGGACAATGTCGCAGTCACAAATAGCAAGTCAACTGTTCACTGTGAACCATCCATCAAGATAGATGTGTTCAAATTGAAGTGGGAGTTTCAGCAGGCGTGTTCAGATCACGTCCGCGAGACACCCATGAGAGGCTTGGTTACCAACAATGTCAACCGCCATCTATCGAAAGGTACCTCCTGATAGAATCGAGTTAACATGTCTTATATAATAGTGAATTGGAAATTGTAGAGGTAGCTACGCTACAATCTGCAACTGAATAGGCGTCATTATAATTCAGTTTCCTACTTTAAAAAATAAGATAAATTTTTCTCAATTGATCGGAAGCATATTAAATGAAGTTATCTGAGGTTTTTGGAAACATTTTTATCGAATCAAAATCAGTTTAGATTAATTAAATTAGTTAAGTTTAGACATTTTTTACCGTGTATTAGATTTGCAGCTATTTCGACACACTTTTGCTTATTTTTACTTTTTTTAGAAGCCTTTTTATAGTGAAGAAGAGCAGATTTGTTATGCTAGTAACAAAGCAAAGCATTTCCTTTTAAACTAAAGAGTAAATTTATAAGATCCTTCCAAAATTTCACTGTTCAATAGCAGAACAATAGATCTGAGAAGGTTTATAAAAAATGTATCAAATAAATTTGAAGCGAATGAAACATAGCCTAATCCCCACAAAATAAGTTCCCTAAGAATACAATTTAAAATATCTTTGAGTTCTTAAGACCAATACCGTTTCGTAATTTAAATTTTTTATATCTAAGAAATTAAATGTATTAATAGGTAGAAATGAAATGTTATTTGTGACATATCACTCGTTTACTGAACTGTCAGTGCTTTTTTCCCTTTGATTAAGCATACATTTTAAAAATGTGAGATTTTAAAAAAATAAAGGAAAAAATTTCTGAGTTTTTAAAATATTTGGGATAGTTTAATATGTATGAGTCGAAGATATTTAAATGCACGTAGTCGACGAAGAGAAACTATACGTTAGTTTTTGAGCGTAAACACGACAATCTGTCTGTACTATCCGTGGAAACAAAAAATTAAAAAAATAATTTTGAAAAGTGAAAGCCAATTTAAAAATAGAAAATCAATTTAAACAGAAACTTGTGGAGTAATATAACAATTAAAAAATTTTTAGGTTTATATTTATTTCGATTTCAAAATTCAAAATTTGATAGTTAAAAAATATGTACCATAAAAATGCCTAAAAAATTTATTCAGTATTAATAAAAGGTAAAAATTAAAAATTGTCATCCTAACTAAGAATTTTACAGGACATTCAACTGCCTTTAATGAACTTAACTTATCTAGGATAAATTCTTAAAAAACTCTTGAATTTCTAAGATATACAGAAATTTTATTGTCGAAAAAGCAAAATTAATTTGAAAATATTTATTCATCTCAATTATTCTAATATTTAATTCTTATCCTAGAAATAATTTTAATTTCAGCTATCATATTGTTAATTATTGTATCCACCTAATGATTTGTATCTTCAAAAAAGAACTCTGGATTAACAAAACTATAACATCTAATGAGGCAGGTGGCATGTTGTAGTCCACAGCTCGTCCAATCCATTGGAGAGAGTGATATTTAACAGGGTAATCTCGCACGTAGACCGACCAGTGTGGAGGTGCATCATCCAATTGAATAATGAAGGTGTCAATATCGCATGCAACTATGTCATCAACCAAAGAGTTAACATGTCCAAAAAAAGTTACTCCCGTGACAATTTACACCTAAAAAAAGAAGGACCAAACACTTTCTTTTTAGACACTGCACAGAACGCATATATCTTAGTGGTCTCTGGTACGTGTTGCTCTGTGAATTCGGGATTATCCGTTCACAAAAAAGAACGTTATGCTTGTTTACCTTACGGAAAATGTTGTGTCATTGAGGAAAACTAAGCGGAATTGATCACTATAAATGGCTCGAGCGGAATTGATTACCGGCTCGATATGTGTCGTGCGACTAAGGCATCACGCATGGAACATCTTCGACTATCTCTAACAAAACTTATTAAAATAAATCCATACAATTATGTTGCAGGTAATATTGTTCTTGATTTATAGTGCATTGAAACCGTATGCATCTTCATGAATCATAATGTATTTCAATTTACATTTAAACGGACGAACAAAAAGCAACCTCTAGCTTTAAAAAAAAAAAAAAAAAAAAAAAAAAAAAAAAAAAAAAAAAAGCAATTTACCCCTGCGTTTGCTTTTATGATTTTTCATGAACTGAAGTATCATAAAATTCAATTCAATTCGAAGATTTTTTTAACTTCCATTTAAAGTGCTACCATTTTTTTATTTTTATGTTTTATGTAGCTATCGTAGCAGTTTAGTTTTTAATTATTACTTTATCCACTTCACCTCCATTGTGTCCTTATATTTGAATAAACTCAACTCTGGAGTAACCTCTGGATAAGAAGAGTCATTCATTCCTACGCTTAAATTATTCAAGAATTGGAATGCAAGAAAAATCCCATAGACGAGTCTACAAACTTCTTGTTGGCACGTGACTAACACCTCACCTTTCTTGGATGATAGCATAACCCACACTTCAATGCTTCAGTATTGTGGTCAAACCTTAACTTCGTACGTGATAAAAATTTTTATAACGGCAAGATGTTTTTCTGCTTTTCTTTTTTCCTTGCCGTGCTTGGTTTTCACGACCTTCAATGGATTATAAATAGGAACTTGTGTTAGTTTCTGCTGATGACCAAACTGACGAGTGAAATAAGCAGCTGTTGGAGGTTTGTTTTGCTTCCTTCTATAGCATAGCATAATTTGTTTTAATAACCGATGTAATTATCTTCCCATCGTTTAAATAGAATCATATGTGGAATAATGCTGCAGGCAGTTTGGAATTACATGTTCTTGGAAAATAATTAGATCAACGCTTGACCTTGAAAAGATATAATATGCAAAGTTAAATAAGGGGAACACTATCTAGTTTTTTGAAGTTTAATTTTAAATATTTAAAGAAATAAATATACTAATTTTAATAAAACACTCATTATCTAAACATAAGTCGTTACATTAGGTCTTTGAACATGAAATGGTCTGTTTTTATTCATACTGAAAAAATTGGCCAATTTATTTAAATTAGGTATTTAGGAATTTAATTTCTGGTTTAAAAGTTAAAATAGACGCTTTATATTTCGTAAGAAAGTACCTCAAGTGTAACTCGCTAATCCTTACTTTAACTTCGGGGTTAAGAACAAAAATGTGAAAATTTGAAATGGTTTTTTTTTTAATATATACAATATATATTTTTTTGGTTATAGAATTATAAAGCTTTAAAAACTATAGTTTCAATGCTAATACTTAAATTTTTTTTATTTTTTTAATTGAGCATTAATTAAGAATTAATTTCGAAACATAGTAAATTCAATTTGAAGCAACAATTTAATAATTTTTTTATGGCAAGCATAATTATTTAGGCTAAATAAAGTTTGATACTTATAAATTATAAGTTATAAAATGGTTATAAATATTTTTAAAAAAATTGGGAGCAGAATGTATAATAGTGCATCCAATGCATGACTATAATGGCCTAAAAAACCTTACATACTTTTTTATTTTACTGCAAATGTGGCAATGTACAAATGGAATACTATATCAAACTTGCGTTAGGTGTACAAGGTACAGATGTATAGATATGACTTGCGTAAGGTTTAATACTTTTATCAGCCGAGAGCGAAAGTTCAAAAAGCTTTAACGAAATTAAAAAAAAAAAAAAAGAACTGTAACATCTTCTAATTATGTTGTACTTTCGAAAGACCGAAAGATGAGTCGTTCCTGCGCATATCGATATCTGTTTGTCAGTTCGTTTTTTCTTTTCCTTTTTTTTCTTCTTTTTTTGTTGCAATTTGTGATAAAATGCCCAGTTAAGTACAAGAAGAGGTACACAAATTAAGCATTGTATGCTTTTTGAGTTTCAAAAGGGTTATAATAGGGAAAAATTTACTAAATTGCTGGTTGGCCTTACCCACCTTGTTCACCCGATGGTGCTCCATTTATTTGCATTTATGACGATTGCTTCAACATTTTTTAAGAGGCAAAAATTTGAAAATTTAGAAAATACTCAAAATGACATTTCCAGATATTTTGCGCAAAAGCCAATTGACTTTTTGAATATAAGGCATTAAAAATTTGAACACTATACGTTTTATATTCGCTGCTTTGCATACATCGCTTTTAAAATCTTTGATAAAAATGAGGTAAAGAAGACTGCAAGGGGGGCATCTCGAAAAATTAGTTTAAAAAATGAAATAAAATTTTTATTAAATGGGAAACTTAAAGGTCAAATTAAAGTCATCAAAGAGATTTTAGTTGTCAAAAGGAATTTGAAAGGAGAATTAATTGTTCAAATAGTTGAGAAAAGCAGAAAAGTATTTTTGAAATTTTGTTTAAAATTTCAAGGACAGATTTAAATATTTTTAACTCTTTTTTAAAGATTCATCAATTATGATTTGTACTTTTAAATAATCATTTATGGCATTATTCATTTATTCGAATACCCATTTATAAAACTCACTCTCTGAAAAACAATTTTATTCAAAAAGTACAGCAAAGTAAAAAGTATTCAAAACTAGTAATTATTTCTTTTTATTTAAATTGGTAATGATCGATAAAGTTTGTTCTTCTATGTGCAAATATGTTTAAATTTACTTATGCAAATAAATTGCAAGATATAAAATTTAAACAGAATCGATTGAATATTTTCAAGAATTGGGAAATTAAAAATACTCCTTTTTTAATTCTTTCTAGGTAACCATTTGGACGTCTTGTACAAAGGTTTTCATTCAATACTTTGAAGCTTTCAAAACTAATTTTTTTCCGACTTTTTCTTAAATCTTATAATGTGATACTCAAATATCAACTAAATAGGATTTACAAACAATTTAAAAAAAATATTATTATCAATTTTTGTTAAATGTTCACTTATAACTTTATAAATTAATCATATTCTTTTTAATTTATAGGCTTCAGCACAAAGACTAAGCAAGGAATTCAAAAATTATGTGTCTTGCGCCAGGGGTAAGTAATATCAATAACAGTTGTTCTAAATAAATGATCGAAGATGTAGAAAATGAATTGGAAAAAAATACATTTAAGGAAATTTAGAAATGTTCATTTGCTTCGTTTTGCTTAGAAAACCCGAAAATTTACCCAACAAAATTTCTAGTTAGGTATTACGTGGACCGGAAAGTAGTATCGTTTCGGCGCATTTGATATTTGTTATCAAGATTTTATTTTTAATTAATAATGTATTAACTTTCGTTAGCAGCAACCTTTCAATGCCAGATTGAAAAAAAATGAATTGGTTTTTAAGACCAACGAATATATAATGCGCCGAAACGACATTACTTTTCGGTCTCCCTAATACAAAGTTTTTATTAGATATCAATAATTTCAGTAACAACATGGAGCAGTCTAAGGACAAGATTAACAGGCACACTCATCAGATTATTTCAGCTGGAATGGTTTAGCATGCAACTGATAATTTAATTTACTTGCTTTTGCAGTCAGTAGCACAATACGTTCACGAACTTAGCAACTAATTTTAAAAATTTAAGAAAATTTTTTATCTAGTTTCCTAAACGAACCATGGATTAAAATAAAATAATACACATTAAAAAATATTTTTTCTAATAACAATTTATCTTTATTTTAAAAGTATTTTCCTTTAGTATGAGATGATAGAATAATTTAAATTAGATATTTAAAATTCTAATTATTTGTTAATGAATATACAGAAGCAAATAATGATAATTTTTTTTTATTCGTTTTCAGCTCCTTAAATTATTTAAATGTCATTAATTTGAAATTATATATTTATTAAATATTATTGAATTAAATATATATGTTATTAAAAATGTATTGAGTATTTTAGCTTAAATATCATAATACATTTTGATTATTGTTAAGCAAATTACACTAATATATATAAATTAGGTTTAATGTAGATAAAAATATATATTGAATTGAAATTATTTATTTACTAAATAATACGAATTCCTTTCGAACTATTTTCTGCTTATTGAATTATTTTTTTCTAAAAAGTATTCCCAGCTTTACAACATAAGAATCCTCTTGACTGGCATAATTATCGGAGCTCATATGGATGACTTTACTTCATATAAATATGAATCAAAAAAGAAAAAAGTTCTTTGTAATGTATCTAAAATAAAGCTTCTGGAAATATTTTTTGAGAATATTATGAGTAAAATGATAAGAAACAGGTAGTTTTGATAATTGATACATGGACAATTTTCCAAAAACTTAGCATTTTTTAAGTCACATATTCTTAAAAATTAAGAGTACTTTAAGATTCTAAAAAAAAGTCATACTTGACATTTATGAGGCACTTAACAAAAGAGTCATCACACATTATAATATGCATTATTTTTTTAATTAAAAAATGCTTTCTTGCGTAATAAAACTGTTGTACAGGAGAATGACAGCAAAAACTGTTACACACCTCAGTTTAGAACTTCAAAGCTATGATAATAACAATAGGTAAATCAAATCTTCAAAGCACTCAATCAACCCATCAGAACGATGATAATAAACAGTGTTGCAGGTACAGGACTAAAAAATTTTCTATTTTTTCTTAAAATAATAGAAAAATTAATATTTAAGTCTTAAATACTTGAGCGGATTCAAAAAATAGTATTTTACACCTTAAAATATATAGTTTACTAATACTACCTTAATTATTGAAATATTGGTGTAGAAATTTTAAATAAATTAAATAGGTTTAAGAAAATGTTTCGGACAAGCTAGGAGAGTGACTTTTAGGCAATTATAAATTTTTTTAGGAAATTGTCTAGGAATAAAATTTTTAATGTTTATTTAAAATGCAAAAGAAAAATTGTCTTAAATGTATAAAAAGGGTAACTTTCTATCTCAAGCCAATCTTGTAATATTTTGTTTCGATCTGATATTGTTAGGTTTTTGGAGAAGTTTTGTTTTCATTTATTTTTGTTTTAGCACAATTAAGGTTTTTGAAATATTTTCCAGTACTTAAATAAAAGAACATTTCTGAACTAATATTTTGAAATCGTGTCATGAACATTTGTCTTTTAAATGCATCATTAAAATTGAACATTCTGCAATAAAATTGCTGCACTATTTTTTATTATTTACACCCAAAAATAAGATCTGAAAATTTAGGTTTAAAGCTGATTATAAATTTGAGACTAAAATTGAAAAAGGCAGATTCAATCCAAGAAATAATAATGTTTAAATATATTGCAAAAATCAGTGTCTTTAAGCAGTTCCTGAATATACCATTATAGTACTAAGAACAATATTTTTGATGCCTATTTGATTGTGAATATTTTAGTTCATATTTATGCAATTTCAGCTATGCAAGCTGCAAGTAAAAGCTTGATGGATACACTGACGGAAATGTATGAGCCATCCTGGGTCGGGTGTGAACAAATTCCAGTTAAAACACAGGTTTCTAAACTTTACTTTTCTTAACTGTTTATAAGCATAAAATTTTTAAACTATATTTAACTCCTTTAAATCTTAAAGGTTCTTGAAATGGTTTGGGATGATTTTTGTCACAAACTTAATGACCAAGTTGGAGTACCAGTTGCAACTTACTTGAGCCAATTTCCAGAAATAAGGGTAAGATTTGTGACTAAATGTATTTACTTATTTTTGCGTTGAACAATTATTTTCTTTTATGCTGATAACATCTTGTAGCTCAAATTGTAGGGCAAAAAACGCAGTCTTAATAAGCTTCGCTAAAATTCTATGACATTACCGTATGAACTTTTTCATTTTTATAATTATGGATTTTCTCTTTTTTTCGATTAAAAAAATATTTTCAATTAATTTTACAGTCAAAAATATGTCTGACAACCAAGTTAATGGTTGCGGGTTCTAATCCTGCTCAGGGCATGGATGTTTCTCTTTGTGTGTTATCCTCTGTTGTGTGATGTGTGAATGTGGTCCACCCTATGAACGGGTATATGTGGCAGTGTGGCGTGGGTAATGTTGCTCACCTCCGTGACTTAGGTTCACAGGTGCCCACTGGGTGACGTTAAATGAGCAACACTTCCGGCATCTTCCGAGACAAAGAAAGACAAGTTCAGTGCCTGCCGTTAGAAAAAGAAAAAAAAATAATATGATTTGAAACTGAAAGTAAAATTTTTTTAAGAACTTTAACTATTTCGAAACTTTTTTCAGAAATATTGATTGGAATTTGATTCTTTAAGAAAAATATGTAATCTCCTTGTGAAGTATTTTCCATGTTTATGCTATTTGAAATTGAATTCCATAAATATCTATGACTCAAAATACTCTCGAAAAAATCGGTTCAACATTGAATGGTGGAAATATTATTATTTTGTGTTCTTAGAAGGAAGCATAATTGGTATCAACCAAGCTTTACTCAAAGAATTCCATAATCAACTTTTGAAGAATAGCTTTCACTTATTCTATACCAGGGCTGTCCAACTGGCGGCCAGCGGGCCGCATGCGGCCGCCAACACATATTGTGTGGCCCGCCAACTTCTTATTCAGGCTGATCGACCTCTGTTTTCCCATTAAAATGTCAGCAAATTGTTTTATAATCCTTCTGTTCCATTATTTTATAATTAATAATTCAACTATTAATTGTTATTGTATAAGAGGTAAGAGGTTATTGTTCAGCTTTTTCAAACTGCGGCCCGCCAGGTGATCAGTGGCCGGAATTCTGGCCCGTGGGCTCTTTGCAGTTGGACAGCCCTGTTCTATACTGTTAAAATTTTTTGATCGTTTTGAACCATAATATCGTTCAAATTTTACTGCAACCTTATTATGGTAATAAGTTGAACTTCTTTTATCGAACTTCATTAACTTAATTAAGGAATAATATGATTCAACTTCAAAGGAAACATTGTTCAAATTTACTCCTTGATAATGTTTCAGCTAATTTGCACCGAATTCTAGTTCAATGTACTGATATTATGATATTTACAAGCTAATGATGTAAATATATTCTCGTTCCTAAAACCGTTTGGAAGCAATTGTTCTGTAGGTTTTGTTTATTGATTAAAAATCCGGGAAAAAAGTACCTAGGCAAAAAATATTTTCTTTTCTCTTTCATATAGGAACTCATTTTTAGTTGGACTGCATTAGTTTGAAACAGAAAAGTAATTAAAACGAATACACAAATATTATACCCATACTTACTATTTTATTGCAGAAACTAAGTAACAATATTAAATTAAGTCATATTAAATATAACATTTATTGTAATACAAATATCTGCAAAATAATTTATTTCTCTTTATGCTTCTCTTAGAATTTTTTTATTCCAATTTTCTATTATTTCTTCAAACTTTTTAAATCATTGAAATTAACTTATTTCGAAAATTAACTTTTTAAGGTCCTATATCAACTTTTTTTTTAACTATTTCAGCAATTTTAATTAAAAAAAACTTTCCACTTTCGAAATTTCTTAAATTCTTTATTAAAATGTGATTTTAAGATTAATTTTGAAAAAAAAAATTTTTTTAAAGATTTATATTATTTACTTATTTTTTTCACTTAAAATGTTGCTCAACTACAAATTAAAGAAATCATCATTATTAAAAGGCAATTAGAAGGTAATTATTAAAATTAATTTGATCTCATGTCGAAACCAGATTAATCTAAATTTGCACGAAATGTTTTTTACAAGGAAACCTGTTTTTAACAATTGTAATTTAGTAAAAATAAAATTAAATGAAAATTTTGTAATTATAAATTTTTTTTAAATTTATTAAATTACAATTTATATTCCAAAATATTTAAGATGTTTTTTCTGTTATATTTATCCAAAACCTAATTTTTAAAAATATGTGCTAAAAGCATTGAAAATCAAAAAAATATTTATGCGTCATTTCAGTAACATTAGCATAATATTTAATTATTTCAGGGGAAAATTGCCAAACGAGGAAGGAAGCTTGTTGATTATGATAAGTGTCGGCACAATTTACAGTCCCTACAACAGCCAAACCGAAAGAGAGAAGAAATGAAAATTGGAAAGGTAAAGTATGAAATACTTAGATTAAATATTTATTTTAAAAAACTAAGTAAAATTTGAATTGTATTCTCAGTATGAAAATTGATTTATGAAATTAAAAACTTAAGAATGTACAAACGAATGATTTAGGTTCAGAACAGTATCCAAAAAAAATTAATTATATATATATATATATATATATATATATATATATATATATATATATATATATATATATATATATATATATATATATATATATATATATATATATATATATATATATATATATATATATATATATATGATAACTGCTCGATGCTTAAAAAATAAAGGTTAAAATATTTAATTTTCTAAAAGACTTTACTTTATTTTACTAATGTCGTTGATCAACCGACCAAATATTTTGATTTGCGACTGTTAATATTCAACTCCATAGCCTTGTTATTTTGAGCCCAAACCAGAAGACAAGGGAATTCCTGGATCAAGTATTGGAAGAGATGTGCCTTTGAGGAGGACTTTTTGACGAAACTAACCAGCATTTGCGTTATATGGAGAGGAAAACCAACCACTGATGATATTTCACGTCAGCACTGTCGTCGATGCAAGGGGGTACGGACTTCGTATTGACCAGCCATCACTGGGCTTCGAACCCGGTTCACCTCATTGGAAGGCGAACACTCTTTCCCCTGAGTCATCACACCTCTCTAAAAGATTTTTATTTTATTTTGTTTCTTAGTTTAATTCTGTAACCTTGTAATTTTGAACCCAATCCAGAATACTAGGAAATCCTAGATCAAGTATTGGGAGAAATTTGCCTTTGTGGAAGACTTTTTGATGGAACTAACCCGCATTTGTGTTACATGAAAAGAAAAGCCACAAAAACCTTCCACGGTTAGCCTGACGGCAAGAGGGCTCTAACCTAAGATCCGTCTACCACTGAGGATATTTCAAGTCAGCACTGTCGTCGATGCAAGGGGATACGGACTTCGTATTGACCAGCCATCACTGGGCTTCGAACCCGGTTCACCTCATTGGAAGGCGAACACTCTTTCCCCTGAGTCATCACACCTCTCTAAAAGATTTTTTTTTTTATTTTGTTTCTTAATGACTACTAATGTTCAATTCTGTAACCTTGTAATTTTGAACCCAATCCAGAATACTAGGAAATCCTAGATCAAGTATTGGGAGAAATTTGCCTTTGTGGAGGACTTTTTGATGGAACTAACCCGCATTTGTGTTACATGAAAAGAAAAACCACAAAAACCTTCCACGGTTAGCCTGACGGCAAGAGGGCTCTAACCTAAGATCCGTCTACCACTGAGGATTTCACGTCAGCACTGCCGTCGATGCAAGGGGATACGGACTTCGTATTGACCAGCCATCACTGGGCTTCGAACCCGGTTCACCTCATTGGAAGGCGAACACTCTTTCCCCTGAGTCATCACACCTCTCTAAAAGATTTTTATTTTATTTTGTTTCTTAGTTTAATTCTGTAACCTTGTAATTTTGAACCCAATCCAGAATACTAGGAAATCCTAGATCAAGTATTGGGAGAAATTTGCCTTTGTGGAAGACTTTTTGATGGAACTAACCCGCATTTGTGTTACATGAAAAGAAAAGCCACAAAAACCTTCCACGGTTAGCCTGACGGCAAGAGGGCTCTAACCTAAGATCCGTCTACCACTGAGGATATTTCAAGTCAGCACTGTCGTCGATGCAAGGGGATACGGACTTCGTATTGACCAGCCATCACTGGGCTTCGAACCCGGTTCACCTCATTGGAAGGCGAACACTCTTTCCCCTGAGTCATCACACCTCTCTAAAAGATTTTTTTTTTTATTTTGTTTCTTAATGACTACTAATGTTCAATTCTGTAACCTTGTAATTTTGAACCCAATCCAGAATACTAGGAAATCCTAGATCAAGTATTGGGAGAAATTTGCCTTTGTGGAGGACTTTTTGATGGAACTAACCCGCATTTGTGTTACATGAAAAGAAAAACCACAAAAACCTTCCACGGTTAGCCTGACGGCAAGAGGGCTCTAACCTAAGATCCGTCTACCACTGAGGATATTTCAAGTCAGCACTGCCGTCGATGCAAGGGGATACGGACTTCGTATTGACCAGCCATCACTGGGCTTCGAACCCGGTTCACCTCATTGGAAGGCGAACACTCTTTCCCTTGAGTCATCACACCTCTCTAAAAGATTTTTATTTTATTTTGTTTCTTAATGACTACTAATGTTCAATTCTGTAACCTTGTAATTTTGAACCCAATCCAGAATACTAGGAAATCCTAGATCAAGTATTGGGAGAAATTTGCCTTTGTGGAGGACTTTTTGATGGAACTAACCCGCATTTGTGTTACATGAAAAGAAAAACCACAAAAACCTTCCACGGTTAGCCTGACGGCAAGAGGGCTCTAACCTAAGATCCGTCTACCACTGAGGATTTCACGTCAGCACTATCGTCGGTCCAAGCCGGATGCGGATTCGTATCGACCATCCATCACTGGGATTCGAACCCGGTCCACCTCATTGGAAGAAGAGCGCTCTATCCTCTGAGCCATCATTGCTCTCTAAAAGCTTTTTGTACAATTTCTACATACCAAAGTTCATGTGTGATTTTAGCTACAAAAAAAAATTGCTACATATGTCATAATATAAGCAATATGAAAGTCGCCAACAGAGCTCTTTAATGTAAAGAAAGTTAACAGACTTGCTCTTTGCTGGGGCGATGAAAATTGCTAGTATTAAGTTCAACAGATTCACTGCACAGGCTCATAATTTGTTGTAGGCGTGTGACGTCGTTTTGGCGGAACTTATAGCTAAAATTTCTTATCAACTAGTCAGAGAGTAAGCCAATGTCAATTTTGCCAATCAATAGATCTCTTTTTTAACATTATTTTTGCCTATTTTTAAGTCTCTCTCTCTCTCGTTCTTTTTTCCTGCGATATCTAGAAGAATGATAATCATGAGCACATCTAATATGTAGGCCAATTAATTATGTCTTTGCAAATTTTTGCCGAATTTTTACCATTTTCAAAGTATCGTGTTCACGGCATTGACTTTCAATTATAGCTTTCTCTTTAAATACATCACAAACTGAAAATACTTAATGGTTGCTCATCTTAAAAAATGTGAATAAAATATTATTACAGTTTATTATTTTTTTTTTTTAATTTTTTATTGAAAAAGACTATCAAAGTAGTGTTTTTTTAGTTACAATCTGCAAATATACATCAGAAACATTTAATCTAAAATATATAGTTTAAATGTTGCATTACAACAACCTACAGCAACACTTTAACACTAGATGAAGTCAAAAATAATTGTACACTACTATGATGACATATTTTAGTGACATTATAGGCAGAAAAATTCTATTGATATGATTGTATTAAAAATTACCCAATCCAGAATTCGTTAAATATCTCATCGGTAATTTTAATTTATTCCATAAAATTTTTAACTCATTTAAACTTTTTTAATGTAAAATCAAAACAGAATCTACAGTAAGTACTATATGAAAGCATAGTTTGAGTAACCGATAAGCTTTGCACCATAAGGCATGCATTCAATGAATCAGCGGGTCACTCTTTTTTAAATAATTAAATAAACCATCATAAATTATGAGAGCATACATAGTTGTTTTTTATTTTAGCACACTTATTATAAAGTGAAATCTTCGTTTGAAATTGCTTGAATTATCATTCTTATTACAAAGTTTTATTCTTTTAAATGTCGAAACACAAAATGCTGAAAACATAAATCCTTTAATAGGAATAAATTTGATCTTTGAGATAGATTATATTTTTAAACTCTAACCACGAACTCTCACAAATTATAGATAATTAAAATTAAGTAACAAAATCAAAATATTAACTGTCATGTATGAGACTGAATTTTATTCATGATGGTGCTTTCTTTGTGCGCCAAAAGGACGCAAAATTTAAATATTCCATTCTTTACTGGATCAAACTTGAGAGGTATTAATTTTATTTTTTTGCATTTCTCTTTAGACAACTAAGATAAACTCAAGGTAAGTGAGAGCATTGTGCATCAATTTTTATAGAAAATATTCTCATCATTTAGAATTTTAATATAGAACTCTATAAAAATTTGTTTTGCTATAAGGTTTGATAAATCATGAAATATGATTACGAGACATTATTGGAAATGTAAGTACACAAAATGTAAGTATACAAAACGTAAGTATACAAAATTTACAACGATAAATATATTTACACAATATTCATTTATTTCACACCCATTTATACACATTGTCAAAAAATCGTACTTCCAACGTGAGTATTTTTTTTAATAATTAATAACTTCAATATTTTAAGTTTAATATACAATTTCTTCCTTCATTAAGTAATTCCAATTTAGGGCTTATCACTGAAATATTTAATTTAATTCAGATGCGCAAAAATAAATCGTTTAAATTACGTAAAATTTTGCATTAGTTTATGTATTTATTAAAAATAATTATTTAAGTGCAGTCGGCAAAATTAAACACTTTTTAAATATCTCAGAAACTATGCAATTCATTTTGATTAAATTTAAGATTTTACTATTCATAATTTTTAGTCTAAGCGGATATAAAAACTTTTATACATTGCAACCGAAAATTTTGTATCAATATTAAATTCAATAATGAAAATAAATAAATAAATATTAAAATTTGTCTTTTGCCTGAAATTATTGTTAAATAAGTTTTTAAGTCAATAAAATAAGTTTTGGTAAAATTTTATAAATAAGATGAATTTTATAAATAAGATGAATTTTATAAATAAGATGAATTTTATAAATAAGATGAATTTTATAAATAAAATGAATTTTATAAATAAAATTAATTTTGTAAATAAAATGAATTTTATAAATAAAATAAATTTTTGATACAATAAAAAATTTAGATAATATTTTGGTACAAAAATTTTCAACTTACCTTCTGACAAAACAGTTGATTCAATATATTTTAGTGTGCGCCTACCCTTATAAATCAAAATCTGTCAGTGAAAAGGTACGTTTATTTTAAGAAAGTATAATTTATGTTTGATTGCATAGACAAAATTGTGATTTGCATCAATAAGCAAATCTTTTCCCTCAAACCATACAGATTTAATTTTAGTTTGTAAAAATAGGATCATTAGATCAAAAGCTATTCCCCGTGAAACATTTTTTGTTCTGGTCTGAATTTATCGGCTGCCACTGTACCTGACTCTCCTAGTACCTTTTTACAAAATGCCAACATCTCTAGTTTTATCTCAACTTAATTCAATAGCCAAAAGTCTAAAATATTAAACTTTGTTCAATTTGTTTTACAGTTATTTATTGAATTAAGAAGTATAAATAAACTCTTGAAATATTTGGCTACTTACGCAATCAATGTATTCTACTCTCAGAAAAGTAATTGCAAACTTTCTTTTACTCTTGTTATTTAACATGTAATTTCATGTTATAACTCTGCGTCTTTATTTCAGGCAAAGGAAAGGTTAGATGAAGCCAGAAAAATGTATGAGGTTATAAATAATGAACTTCACGATGAACTACCAGCTTTATACGACAGGCAAGTTCTACTTTTGCAGTTAATTAATCAATATTCTTTATTTGACAGGGAAGCTTAATTTATGTTTTTGTTGTTGTTCAATAAAATACCAGTGTTTTGGAGATAAAGGTCAGTATGTAAATTTTGTTTAGAAGTTTCAATGTAAGAGTTCAGTTTTATTTTTTAGTTTTAATGCAAGAGTTCAGTTTCAGTAAAAAATGCAGGGTACCATGTAAGTTCGTATATAAAATTTATACCGTAACAGTCGAAAAAAAACTTTTAGTGTCAAATAGTTTATTACATTGAATTTTATGAAGTACACTGTAAGAAATTCCGGATCAAATTACTGTAAAAAGTATTGGCACCCTGGGTGCATCATCCGTAAAATCCATTTTTATCGTAATTTTTGCAGCAATGTTTATTTAATTGAAGTGGTTCAGTGATTTTGCAGTAAATATTACTGTAAAATATTACAATAAATAAAAAAATTTTTACCGCTATTCGAAATTTTATACAGTGTGTTATATAAAAAGCTTTTGAAACAACAAAACTGTACGGAATATCGCTTGCCATTAAAAATATATATAATATCTAATTTAAAATATATATAAGATTATAAGATATATAAAATATTTCATTAATTGCAGTGGTTCAGTGATTTTTCAGTAAATATTACTGTACAAAAATTATGATAAGTAAATTTTTTTTCGGCAAAATTTTACCGTTATTTAATTTGAAATTTTACTCTGTGTTAGATAAAAAGTTTTTGAAACAACAAAAAAACATCGGATATCGCTTGCTATTAAAAAGAAGAGAATGGAAACCGGAAGAATGGAACAATAATAAATCAGTGCCTGCAATTCAAAACCCTTCTTTCATAATAGTTTGGGAAGCTTTTTCTCCAAGAGAATATTATGTTGAAAAATTTGTTAAAATTTGGTCCTGAACCAGCAAAAAAAAAAAAAAAAACTCGCGTGAAATTTTGAAGACAGTTCTTTTTCTCAATTTGAAAAGAATGTTTCTTTTTCACTTACAGCGAACATTATTCAAGGCTAATGCAAATACAATCAGTTTTTTTTTTCCTTTGCCACAAAATAAATTTGTCGCTAAGCTCTCTCAATATCTATCCACTTGAATATTTTACTCGGAATATATTGCAATCGAAGCTAAATAATATGAAGTACCTAGTTTTGAACCATGATTCTCACACTAGTTTTAAGAGAAGACCGAAGCTTAAAAAAAAGGTGGAATCACACTAACTCGTTTATTTTGATAAATATTATCATAATTATGTTACAATTATCTATATAAAATTATAATACATTTAAGTACTCCTCAACATACCTTGTTTAAATACTTTGAGAACTCATGATACATACTGAAAGCGAATCAATCAGTTGGTTCTCTTGAGCAATTGCCACATTGAAAGTTTTGCCACAATGTGTCTTTTACCTCTGATACACATGCATATCAAACAAAATTAAAACTTTATATTTATTCCGCACAAAAAAGTTTACATTTTTGTTATTTATTGTAAGAACGTTTATATTTATCCTTTACCCATTTTTTACGTAATCAAAGTAATAGAGCAAAATTTTAAAAAAAAATCATTTTGCTAGTTTGCCTGAAATATTTATTATTTCTAACATTAAATACTTCAGGCAAACTAGTAAAATGTCTTTCGTATGAAATAAAGACAAAAGTGCAAAATTTAAGAAAATGTGGAAAAAAAATTATGCATGTAATAGGTTTTTATTCAGGAGATTTTTTATATACTTTCTATTTGTATTTATTTTTAACGTATTGCATTACAATGTTAACCAATTGATACACGAACGTAAACAAAAGCAAACCGGTTTCAGTCGCGTAAAAACAATAAAGCTGTATAGTATTACCTGTATAGTATCAAAAATACATATGCAAGAATATGATCAGAAGCAAGATTATTTTTTGAAGAATTTTTCATTGTATATAATACTGATATTTATTTTCTATTTTCCTATTATGATGCTGAGTTTAGTTAATAAAATATTGGGCAGTAAAATATTTACAGTACTTTTTTATGTAATATTTGTAATAGTGTAATAATCTGCCAATTCATGCTTTTAGCCGGATATCATTCCTAGTAACCAATCTGCAAACCATGTTCACATCAGAAAGCCAATTTCACAATGAAAACAACAAAATATTCAACCAACTATCAGAAGTTGTTGAAAACCTTTCATTAGAAAACCAAAAGGGAAAATACAGGACAAGAAAGCCAGGTTCGCCTTTAATCCTTAAAAGGTAAAACATTAACTGATTGCATTCATATATATTATTTTAACTTTGATTCAAAGATGCATAAAGAAAATGTTTAGAAATACAATCTTCAAATGTCTTATAATTAAGTTAAATTATATAATATATCATATATAATGTATATATTCATGGTTCAGCATACAAAAAGACATTAATTTTGCAATAATTTCAGCTTATTTCACAGCAAATGATCCAATGCATTACTACATGTACTATAATCTATCTTTTTAGTTATTACTTTTATAATGTAAACTATTATTTTACTAAACTTTTACCATCCTTTACATAACATGATTTAAGAATATGTGACAATTTTTAACACATTATTATATTTTATAATTTAATAAACATTATTACATTTTTATAATTTATTTTAAAATTTTTTTAAAGTAATGCGTCTTATTTCAAAATATCTATTTCTTTTTTTAAGCTGTAAATTTCTTATGACTGTTTTTATAACTGTTTCAATAATGTTTTTTGGTGAAATAAAATTATCCTTAAAAGGAAGTAAAAAAAAAATTTTCATGCGGAAATATTAGCTAGTATGTGATGTTAAATTATAGATAATGGACAGAAAAAACATTTATTATAAATATTTTCAGCATGGAACTTTAACTAGCTTGAATATTTTCTATTCATATCTTTTAAAATAGTACCTTAGCTTCTGAGATGTAAATTTTTATGAGGGGAAGGAGTTCCAAAAATGTAGCGATAATACGAACGCTTAAAAATTCTATTAAAAATATTTTTATGACAGAATTTTTATTTCTTAGAAATAAATAGTTTATAATCGTGTCACTCATTAAAATAGTATCTTAATCTTTTAATATTAATTGTTAAATGGTTTAAATTTTAAACAAATTCTTCAAGAAATACGCTTTGAATCGTAAATATTTACGATTTTGTCGAATGTTATAGTTTATTAACCAGAAATTATTTGTTTAATAGAATGACATAAATATTTAATATGGTTCAACATTTGTTATAATTAAATATTTATAATTGAGCAATTATAAAGTAAATATTTGTTATGACTGCTATCGTAATGTGTTATTAGCTTGATAATAAATCTTTATTAACAAAATGTGTTCTATTTCGCTTAACTTAAACCCTTGATAGCAAGGGATTGAGCGTTACTGTGTTAAATAGTCACATATTACGTAAAATAAACATCGATTTTTAAAGATATTTTTTATTTGTTGTTAACAGAAAGAGTAATAAGTATAAGTGGACAGCTAGTGTAGAATGATTGAAGGCCTACAATATTGCTAATGTTTTAAATTTTCTAACTGTATATATTACCTGTTTATTTTTATGTATTCTAACGAAAACTGTAGATCATCAAAATTTAGATAAAAAGTAACCATAGTAATTGCATTTTCATAAAATTAAGTTAAAGAAACTGTTCATTAATTAGCCAGAGATATGTAAATTGTCTTATTTTCTTCAAAAAAATATCATTTTAGCAGCCAGTTGTAAGCCAATTAACCAATCCAATTTTGTTAACCAATAAATCTAATACATTTTTTAGAAAATCTATTTCCTTAACCGTTTTTATTTACAAAACCCGAACGCTTTGAGTAACATTCGTCACACAAAAGGTCCAGTATAAGAAAACACCATGAACTACAATGAATGCAGTACTACTGATGATGATACGATTAGAAGTAATCGAAGATTTCCGACTGGTGATATCTATGCAGAAATACATCTGAACAAACGTTTCAATATTCTTCTTCTACAATAACGCTAACTACTGAGCATTATTCTATCCTGGAAGCTTCCATCTTAGCACTACTTTACATTCACTTGAAATGCTCTCAAGTGAACTCAGCAAACAGTTATGAGTAATCTACGTTGCGCTCGTTTTGATTTATAAGACCCTAAATAACATCGCTGCTATCGCTGTTGTATTTCTGATTCCTCTATCATCACACTAGTCCACATCTCCATTCGGCAAACCTTATATAAATAAAATATTTCATGAATTTTTCTTTTTAAAAAATGCTTATGTTCACTTGGTGCTGTTTTTATCGTTATCTATTTTTTAATACCGAATTTGAATATATATACATATATAGTATACATATAAACGTTTTTGTTCCAAAAACTATTTGTTTCTTATTCGACTGGCCAAATGGATGAAGTACCTATGTTCTCTAACATTAGGAAATTAGAATTTAAAAAAAGAAAGAAGAAGCTAGCTACTATTGTGGATTCAAGAAATATATGTTTTCCAATCTACAAATTTAGTTTTAAAAAAATTTGTCTTAATTAGAATAATGAAATAAAACTTTTATAATTTCGACTTAGACTTCAACCCTAAAAACGGTCTCGAATAATTGCTTGGCAGTTTTAAGAGCACTTTATTCTTAAACCATTTTAAAAAGGTTATCCTACATAAATAAATTTTTTAAGATTAATTATGCAAAATTACTTTTGGTCGCAAATTTCGACATTTGCCTTTGCTTCCCTTTAATGGACAAAGCGAGCTATTTTCATTTTGTGACGTAGTGAAGTTAAGTGTTAACCCAGCTTATAACCAAAAGGCAATTATTTGCAACAACTTTGTTTCAAATCTTAGCCAATACCATTTTTTTAGCGTACTTGTTCTTCTTTCACAAATAAGCAAACAGAACTCATTAAATTACAGAACCAGTTGAAATTTTTCTTCCTAGCTTCGAGAGTCAGCTAAAGTTGAGACAAATGTTAGCAGTGGAAATAAAACTATTGAAATGCTCCAATCATCAAGGATCACCTATTACCCAAAAATTTCTTCATAATGGGTTTTAAAAACAATTTCTTTAAAACTTAATTTTTTCATGCATCTTCTTCGACCACTTGCCTTTCCAATAAGTTTTGAAAATCATTATTTTTTTATTCAGGTTTAATACTTTTCTAGTTACTCTGTTTTATTTTTATGAACAGTATTTAAGTGGTAAAACATTTTAAAAAACGTTGCAATTGTTTTTTCAAAATGTGAATAAAATTTCTATTTAGTGATGGTGATACAAGGCATTATGAAGAAATTGAGTTCAGGAAAAGTCAAGCGCGTATGTCAGGACATATATCTAATGGAGAAATCATTTCATCTAATACTCTACCATCTGGTAAGTAGGAAAAATATAATATAAGTGTAAAAGAAGCATGAATAATCTTACAGTATTGAATAGACTATTAACGAAACCAAGATATTTGTTTTTAAGCTTTTATTGAAATAAAATAAAATTGCATTAACTAAAAATATTGTAATAAAGTATTCATTTTATATATACGAAAATACTAAACAATAGTAAAGTAAACAATGTTATAACAAACAAAATTTATTTCTTTTTATAAAAAAAATAATATTACAGTTTGTTCTTTTTTATAAACTTTTTTCTTTTTTATATTCTTTTTTTGTATTATTTTTTATTCTTCTTTATATTTTCTTATATTCTTTCCTTATATTCTGTTTTTTATATTCTATATTCTGTTTTTATATTCCATATTCTGCTTATTCTTTTTTTATATTCTTTTTTAAAAGATAATATAATTAGTCTTGTGCTATAGTACAATTTAATCTCCCCTTATGGACTCTTTTCCTGGGCGGACACCTCATATTAAGGATTAAGAATTTCCAAAGTCCTTGACAGTCTACTATGAAACCATTATAAACTTTCTTTCAAGGACAGATACTCTCTTAACCGGACATGAACAGTAATTTGCGTCTAAAAAAAGCTCTTTTAAATCCTATTCTTTTTTATAAACCTTTTTCTTTTTTATATTCTTTTTTTATATTCTTTTTTACTCTTCTTTATATTTTTTTTTATTCGTTCTTTATATTCTGTTTTTTATATTCTATATTCTGATTTTATATTCTATATTCTGCTTATTCTCTTTTTATATTCTTTTTCAAAATAATGTAATTAGTCCTGTGCTGTAGTACAATTTAATCTCACCTTATGGACTCTCTTCCTGGGCGGACATCTCATATTAAGGATTAAGAATTTCCAAAGTCCTTGACAGTCTACTATGAAACCATTATAAACTTCCTTTCAAGGACAGATACTCTCTTAACCGGACATGAACAGTAATTTGCGTCTAAAAAAAGATGTTTTAAATCCCCTCAAGGGAGACGCTCTACAATTTTATTAAATATTTTTTGTCCCTTTTTTAATATGAATTTTGCATAAATGTAGGTGTTTTTCATGGATAAAATAATGAATTAGGTTGTTTATGAATGTCTGTGGGCTGTTTTCCCCCACGCATGTATAATCAGTGAACTTTTGTCTAATTTGATGAAGGTAATTCTATCTATTTGATAAGTGTAAAGTAAATTTTTAAAAAAAACGGTTGTATTATATTTACATCAATCGACAATTTTACACATGCACTGAAAAAAATTTAAATTGTGATTTGACGCTCGTGTGAATAAAAAAATAAGAGCATTGTTTGTTGCTGTGAATAGGAATGAAATGAGTCCCAATTAAGTTCGAATTAAGTTTTCTTAAATAGTCTTCATCCTCTTCATTATAATTTAAAAAATTTAAAGCAAATATAAAATTAATGCTGAATATCAGGATATAAGTTTTAATAAATAATTTTGTTTAGATAAAAAGAGAGACATATCTCTAACTGTATCCCAGACCAATGCCATGAATTCAGACAACACATTGAGAGATTCTCTGAGAAAGCCAGCTAAAATTGAAAAAGATTATGAGCCTGTTGAGGTAAGATTATCTTAGTAAATTAATGATACCTCAAAATATCCACTACTTAATCTAAAAATGTTCATCAAATTTATTTACCCGCATATTAAGGTGAATGAGCTGAATCAAATGGGAGATTCTAAGGATCAAAAACTTGATGAGCTTTATGACATACCTGTAGGTGCCACAACCACAGATTTACCTGCTGGAGTTTTGTACAGGGTAAGTATTATTTATTTTTTTAAAAAACCATTAATTACTTAAACGATCATTGGTAAGAAAATGTACAACGTATTATTTAACCCTTGCTCGTTAAATCAAGTATCTAGAGAGAAACCAAAAATTAAGAGCAGTTAAGTATTAAAATTAAAAATTAAGGAATAATATAGCTTTTAACTTCTCATTCTTTTGAATTTTCTCATTTCTCTCAGATTAATTTAAATGGAATTCAAAGTTTAAAACATAATTGCTTATATCTCTCTCTATTTATCTAACTAGAGAAGATGCCAGTCGGAAAGGAAATAAAACATAATATTTATAATTTATTCGAACTGCTCTCATTTTTTTTACTATAACCAGCGTTGAATAGCTGATCCCATTCTGAGTTTACTACTACCAATGTTCAACTATATACCCTTGTAAATCCAAACGACAAGGGAACTCCTGGATCAAGTATTAGAAGAAATTTGTCATCGTGGTGTACTTTTGATGGAACTAATCCGCATTTGCGTTACATAGGGAGGAAAACTACGAAAACCATCCACGGTTTAGCCAGATGGCAAATGGACTCTAACCCAAAATCCGTCTACCACTGAGGATATTTAAGACAGCACTGTGGTCGGGGCGTGTCATGTGTGGAATTCGAATTGATCAGCCATCGCTAGGATTCGAATCTGGATAACTTTATTGAAAGGTGAACAGCCTATCAGTGAACTTATATGAAAATGTTTTTAAAAAGATGTATTTGTGGTCTAAACACTACATCATGAAGATAATTTATTTAAGATCTTCCACAGTAAGCATAAAATAGTTTTCTATTTAGTTTTCTCGAAAAGTAGTTAGAGTACTGAAGCCTTTTCTTTCTGTAAGCATCAATTCAACTCATTGTCGGACTGAAAGATAAAAAAAACTACATTGTTAGAAATTTCTCTGATAAAATGGTTAAATAAAGTTAATTTAATTGCTATTTTGACACATACAAACAAAACAGTCAAATAATCATAAATAAGATTGTATTCAAACTGTTAACTGTGAGCGAAACCGTTTATACGATTAACGCTTAACGGTTATGCGCTTTCACCTAATACGGTTAAACAACTAGAATTTTATCGCACCAACTAGGTTCACCTAATGCAGCCGCTTAGCTCGTAACAGCTGTGTAAATATTATAGCCGAGAGGGCTAATATCGTGACGGACAAAACGGAGATTCAGGTCTCAGCGCTGACACCGCAATATTTCCTCCATTCCCTTCAACATATGAAGAGTTTCTAGCGTTTTGCACTCTCCAATTCGTGACCCTGGACAATCAGAATACGATAAGCTCATTCACGTATAGATAGCTGCACCATAAAGCTGCTTAACACAAAAAAGTTTAGTATTTACCATGTCTGACGATAGGTGAAGCAACCAGATAAATTAATTAAACCACATTCCGCGGTTTATTTAATAAAACACAACTCATCTATTAAATTTCATTTTTACGGTTTTGAAACCATGCCAGTTGTAAATGGTAATATTGTATCTATCGTATAATTTTGTATTAATTTTGTAAGAACATTTTCTACCATTAAGGTTTTAACCATACTAGTAGAAAACGGTTTCAAAACCTTAATGGTAGAAAATATTCTTTACCGTAAACTTTACGGTTTTTTGGATGGACAGACTGCTTTCAGTTATTTTACCGTAATTTTAGAATGAAAATTCTAGCAGTTGACTTAATCATCCCAACGCTCGGTTATAGAAATAAAAAGAATATCACGGCTGTTTAGAAAAAAAAGCGAAATTTAAATTAACTATAACAAAAAACTAATTCTTGCGTGCTAATAATGTACCTTTAGAACCTTCCGCAAAAAATTACTGTAAGCAGTAGTGCTCAGAGAAAAAAAAGTTGGTAAAATTACCGTACTTGTATGGTAATGACATTACTGGTGAACTAAAAAGTAATAAACTTTGCATGAATAATCTTTTGCTCAAGCCAAAAGATAAATTTTGTTACACAATTTAGCATAAACAACAGAATTTTGTCTTAAATCTGCTTTTAATCAAAATAACATCATTTAGAAGCGATCACGCCCTTATACATAGCAATTTATTGGTTAGTTTATCCAGAATTCCAGATCCAATGCTATAATAAGTGCATTGAATTATCTCCTGGTGACATCTTTGATGCACTTGTTTAATCCATTTCAGCAAAAATTATGTGTATTTTTCATGGTATTGTACTATGATCAAATCTTTTTGTTTTTGAACAAAGTTCTAAAGAAAAAGAAACATTTTACCATTTTTTACGATACAGAATTAAATAGAAGTAGCTTTACTATGAGCAGCCAAGTGAATATTGTATTAAAATATCGTAAAAAAAAATTCTATTGAAATTGATGAGCAGATGAAATTGTGAACGCCGAGGAAAGAAAAGAAAATCTAAAATTTGAAAAGAAGACCCATTTTTGATACATCATAGTTAATTTTCATCAACAGATTCAAATATATTTCATAATTTTTATTAAGTATTTACTTTTATGTATTATATTTTATTCATTATAAGACACAAATGAAAAAGGAAGAGCTTTTCTCTCCTTTTGTTTCGCATATCAACTTTTACTCTGAGGCGAAAATTCTCCTTAGTTTCTAATTCCAGAAGAGTTTTCTTTTTTGTCTAGACTTTTGAAGTGATAACTTTTCTGCACCTGTAAAACAGTAAGTTGGAATCTCTCCAATAGTTGAACGATTCAGATTCGTGTCAAGCTGAAGTTAAGATTTTTTTTTTCTCAATTCTGCTGGATAAAATGATTAACTGCGGTACGGTGAAACTGATTTTATAAACGTGAAGGCTATGAAAATTGTAATAAAATCAAATTTTCTAATAGGTTGAAAATATATGCAGTAGGGAACCATTTATAACGAACCCACATTTAACCAGATACCGAATTTAACGAAGAAATTAGTGTGCGTCGTGAAATATAATAAATGTATTAGAGTGTACTCTTTTAGCGAGGTATTTTTGATCCTTTTTCTCGAACTTAACGATAGAAATAATTCGGCAAGAATGAAAAAATACTAGAAATAATAAATAGCAATTTTAAGTACTAAAAGCAAATGACTCAATATGACAATTATAAAGACTCACAGACGAATTTACTATAAACACTGAAATGTAGTCTTGCAGAGTAATTATAAAACTCTAAATAATAACTTACTGAAACTATATGAAATATATAGATATAACTATATAAAATACTGGCAATAAAAGTTTTTATGTAAAAAGTGTTTAATGAAGAAAATTGAAAATGAAACAAGGATTTGTGAAGTTAAATAATCAACGCTAGTTGAATAAGTTTTTAATTGATATTATTTTCTCAATTCACGTAAGTTATTTCTTCATTTTTAATTTTTTGTGTATTATATCTTCAATTCGGTTTAAGCTAGAGACAGAATTGAATGAGCATTTTAACTATTTTCCAAGTTTTTCATTAAATACGAATCTCAATACACTTATATTTAGTAATATATAAGCTTAATATTTTGCTATTTTCAGATCTACTTCACTTTAAAATTAAAATAAATTACCCTCTAAATTTTCTTATAATTTGTATATTTTAAAACCATGCGTTTCTTGCTCAAAAAATACTGTTACAGGTAATAAAATGGTTTCTAAAAGAGAAAAAAATGCATGTACAATTTTAAATTAAACAATATGTTAAAACTTAAATTGCTTTTGAAATATTTTAGAACTCATACCAAAATCAATTCAATGTCCTAGAATTTTGAGTCCAAAATAAACGATCTAAGAGTTATCAGAATTTGATACCCGATCATGAAAATTCAAACTAAAATTTCGGATTAAGAATCACGAACAAATAAATTCACCGTAAAATTCGGTGATAAACAATAAAGAAATGTCAGTTCGAAGTATAAAAACTGATGTTTAAAAAATCAAAATTAGCATTATAACTTCAATGATTGCCGCTCTACTTGCATTTAATTACTCTGAGAATAGAAGCTTATCAAACCACACCTGCCAAATTTTATCTGCCACTAATGTTCTCAACCCCTTAACAGTGACATTTATTTCAAAAAAATGCCCCAAAAATAGAAAAATTTTTTGACTGTTTAATTTTGTTCTTTATATTATTATAAAAGATAGAAATTGGTTTTTATTACAAAAATAAAATTTTAAATGCAATAACTATTGTATTTATAATTTTTGCATACACATAAAAAAGTAATGGATTACACACACATCTTATTCTATTAGAGCAAATTAAACATAATTTTGAAGCTAAGTATAATATAACTAGTATAATATAATATAAAAACACAACAATATGATTTTCAATACATAAATTTTACAAATCTTTCACAGTATGGTATATCCCTTTACAGTATGGACAACACCCACATTTTCCTTCCCTCGACTGAAGTCGTACTCGTAGAAAAACTAGGACCACTAATGTCATCTATTATTGAAGCTAAATATAATATAACTAGTATAATATAATATAAAAACACAACAATATGATTTTCAATACATAAATTTTACAAATCTTTCACAGTATGGTATATCCCCTTACAGTATGGACAACACCCACATTTTCCCTTTACAGTACATAGGAAAATAGTGAATTAAGTATCCTAAATCAGAAACGAACTCAGCTCGGGCTTCACAAAATAGAAACGTTAATTTTTCTCCTGCCCGAAGTCAGTTTGGGCATCACAAATACTGTACGTAGTATAGTGCGGCTTTCAGGAGAACTCCTCCAGACACCCGTCTCGCGTCGTGGCTGGTACTATGGTTACGAGGAAAGGTCACTTCGAATAGGGGTGTGGGGTGAATCGTTTTGTCTTAGTCTTAGCGTAGGTCGTCGTGAGTAAACCAATCGACACCTTTTTTACTCCATTTCACCCCCCATTAAAAATGTGCTCTTGCTTGTTACCATAGCAACAAGCAACCCCGGACTTTCAGTCTGGAGTGATTTCGGGCTACACTGGCAAGGGGTTAAACCATTCATTGTGCTAGGAAATTACGAGAGTTAGAGTGCGGGATGGACACAGCTTACTTTATTTTTGCCTTCATAATCGGATTTTTGCGAACTAAGATGCAATAACTATAAATAGAAACTCTTAAAATATGCTACGTAAAATGAGCAGGCTAAATTTTAAGTTAAGAAAACAGACTGTAAACGTAATGTTTTCTGAATAAACATGCCTTTTTTGGCAAATTCAGATTTGTGACACTCAAAGTATGGGGAAAATAAGTTATATAAGTTACTTTTTAACTTTTTTTTTTTCATCTACTAGAATTCATTTATTTATTTTATTGCAATAAATATTGTAACCATGAAATTGTTCTTTATTATAGGTTCGAGCTACTTACAAATATACAGGGGAAGATGTGGATGAATTATCGTTCGAAATCGGAGATATAATACGTGTTGTTGAATACGAGGATTTAGAAGAACAGGTAAAACAAAATTATTTATTTATTTTATTTATTTTTATTTTGAGGTTTCGTAAAGCAGGATGTTTATAAGTAAACTAAGCCTACTCTGAGGTATATAGTTGGTGTAATCTAACATTAAAATCAAAATTGCACCAAATTAGGTATAGGAGAAAAGATTGCGGGAAAATAGTTTCAGTTTCATCCAAAACTCACCGATATGCGGTGCTGAAGCTGAAATGAAATGAAACATGCAAGTAGGGACCACAAAAATGGGAAAATGTTGCGTGCAAGAAAAAAATAAATAAACAGAAAATATATATATGCAATGAGATGTTGTCAAATACACTCATTGTTAAAGGGTAAGAAAGAATGAAGACATAGATGATACACAAGGAATAAAGATGTGGATACAGATCGGGCATGAAAATATAATTACAGATGACACTTCATAGTGTTTTTTGTCTTGCGTAATTTTTTAGTCCGGTCACCATTCCGTTAAAACAGTTTCAGTTTCAAATTTTTGCTTGCATGCGTTGTGCAAAATTTTTCACAATTTCTGAACATATAATTTATCTTGAAATGTTTACCAAGAGAGACCTTGGACTTTAAGTAACCCCTTTGTAACCTAAAATCAGATGCTACTGTCATTAACTTAATTTCTCCATTTGCATACTTCAGTTTCACATGCGTTTTCAGCCACTTTGCCATATTTTTCCTATCGGCAAGTTTAACTAAATTATTTTTTCATTGGATTTTCTTCTCCATATCATCATTAGTTGTTTACTGAAATTTATGACATGTCCTGCGTATCATCAGTTTAATTACATTACAAGCACTCTATAAACTTTCTATCATATTGACATACTGACAAATTTGGCACATGTGTAGATGTAATTATTTGTACCTACAAATGGAGCTTTCTGAAACGGCATTTTTCGGTCCGGACGACTCTTTCAATTGTCCTCCAATTTACAGAAAAAGTTAATAAGTATGTAATATACATGTATAATATAAAAAATACAGATTAGGTTGCTCAGATTAATATTTAATTGATGAGGTGATAAATGCTTTACTAGAGTCTAACGATGGAATAGTGAGGATTAAAAACACCAAAGCCAGTTTTGTTGCAGAATGAAACTTAAAAATGTTTTTTAATAATCGCCTTTAACTCCTCTCAACTTTCTTCGGAAATAAAAAAGGTTTTAATGTTTCTAATAAACTCTCTTTCATTGTTAATGATTCAATTAGTACTGATTACGTTTTTCTTTTTTCATCTCTTAATTATTAATCAGCTAAGCTAGTCAAGTAAAATTAGATTTTTTTCTTCAGGGAAATTAGGCACGGAGAGTATCAAGTCGAAAGTCAATTTCACGCCAGGTAGCGGCAAGCATGTCGGCATCCACAGAGGCTATTGCGGTTATAATTCTGGCTTTAAGGTCATCAATGTTCGACACGATCCTCCTGTAAACATTGTCCTTTATAAATCCCCAAAGAAAAAGTCCATCGGCGTTATATCAAATGATCTGGGTGGCCAAGGAATTGGACCTCCTCGCCCAATCCATCTTCCTGGAAAATGGTCATTCAAAGAACTACGAACGATGATACCCCAATGAGGTGGTGCACCATCTTGATGCAAAAAGACATGTGGCTGAAAGCTCTTCTAGTTGGGGAAATACGAAGTTTTCCAACTTGTCTAAGTATACGACTGATGAGACCGTCTTTTCTGTAAAAGAAGAAAGGCTCAATGACTCGGTCGTGCGTTAGTCCACACCACACATTAACCTTTGGGGAATCCCTTTGTGTCTCACGGTATTCATGGGGGTTTTCAGATCCCCATATGAGCACATTATGGACATTAACAATGCTAGAAACACCCATTTTGATGTTTAATAACTCATAACACTTGCCGCTACCTGGCGTGAAATTGACTATCGACTTGATATTCTCCGTGCGACGAAGGGGGCACACGTGGAAGTTCATTGACAAGGGTCGTGAAACTTTTTGAGTCTATCTAACCATTTATGTTATTAATTTTAATATATCTTTAGTATTTTATGAGTTATTAAACATCAAAATGGGTCCGGGACTATATAAACACCCTGTATTTTAAATATATACATATTTAGGGTGACGATTACAGATTACCTAGCATTCGCTCTTAATGTTTTATGCGATCCACGAATCTAAATCGAACAAAGTGGTACGCTTTCTTTATTTGCATTACTATTTGTTATTAATTTTTTTTATTAATTATAATTAATTCTATTTTAGGAGGAAGGCTGGTTAATGGGAATGAAAGAAGCAACTGGAGAGAAAGGTCTATTTCCAGCCAATTTTACCCGTCCCATATAAAATAATGCGATGGCTGTCAATAAAAAAATTCACTCTAAGAACAAGAGAAGTTAAAGTTTAGAGAACTTTTAATGGAGAACGTGTACTTATGTAAAAAAAACATATAGAAAGAGGTTTATTTTATTGGCAATATAAAAATAGATAAATTATGTATTTCGTGAACTCATTGTACTTTAACTCATTGCTTTATTACAGCTTAAAATTGAAAAAGGCGTTGCTTCCGAGTTAAAAACTAGAGTTTATTGTTGTTGGCTTTTTGTAAATTGCTTGTTGAAATTGTTTTAAAAACTGAATAATAGTGTTACTTATTTAAGTTAAGAAAGGCTAAGTTGTTTCATTCAAACTGAATTTCAAATGATGATTTATTCAATGATGTTTTATAATATTAAAAATAAATTTATTTATCATGCAATTCCTTATACTTCTATATTTTTCATAAAGTTTTATGGTTTATAAAATTAATATTTTGTAGAACAAGTTTTATTATGATTATTTTAATCAAAAAATAATTTTAATAACTTTTTACTGAAAAACTACATATTGTTGACTATTTACATTTATTCTTGATTTCAATTTCAGAAATATAAGGATTCGAAAAAGTAACAGAACCAAGTGTTTTGTTTTTATTTTCTATTTTCTTTGTAGAAATTGAATACAAGAAAATCATGTTACATTTATAAATTGTTTTAGGGATAAGTAATGGATATTGGTTCTACACTTCAAATTTTGATGAATTTTATTATTTTCTGTGGAATAATAAATATATTATCTGTGTTGAAGTTAGTCATTTCTCACTTAATCTATAACTTTTTTTTTTATAAATTATCTTTAAAATAATTTGTTGTTGTTGTTACTTTACGTCGCACTAGAGCTGCACAATGGGCTATTGGCGACGGTCTGGGAAACATCCCGGAGGACGATCCGAAGACATGCTATCACAATTTTGATCCTCTGCGGAAGGAATGGCACCCCCGCTTAAAATAATTTAGAAATTTAACTGACTAACACTGACCTGACAGCAGTTGAAGATCAAGGGGAAAGAACTGTTAATGTCCATTTTTCATAAAAGTACGATGGGATAACCCTCTGTAGCATTTTAAAAATTATTATGTTTTGACAAATCATTGACATTGAAAATTGGTTCTTCCGAGAGTTATTAAACAGTGAAGGTAAACCATGGTGGGAAAAAACCATTTCTGTCAGACCCAATTTTTCTCAGAATCAACATTCATGAACGTAAACCATTCTTTTCCCTTGATCTTCAGTTATGTAGTTTAAAAAAATACAAAAGACCAAAAATTGGAATTCACCGTTTTCATATGTTTCAAAAGGGAAATTCTGACATATTGACCATACATGCGTCTCGGTCCAAAAGTTTATTATAATAACAATATCAGTAAAAGGGTGTATTAAAGTACTTTAAAAATAAATTAACAGAGGTGTTCTATTAACACAGCCCTTAATGCATACAATCCGAGTTATTATCAAAATTGAAATAAAAAGCTATGAGTAATATGGGGTACAAATTTATATTATTTAATAGAAGAAGAAAAAGAAATTTAGCCTAACAACTCATCCTGAAAGAAGGAAAATTTAAAAAATAAGTCCCAGTTTAATTGCCGGACAAAACTTAAATGCGCTTCTAGCAATTGCTTTTTATAAAAAATCAAGTTTGTCAATTTCTCTTTAATTATTCTTCAAATTTTGATGGCGTCTTTCTTTTTTCATCATCATATTCGTGTCTATTCATATTATGATTATAATGTACACTTTTAATGTATGTATACCAGAGTTTGGCATCGATTACAACTGTATTTGATTGCTGATAATTACTGCAAAGTAATCAATTACTCGTAACCACCATTGCTGGTAAAAAAAAATTATTTTTTAGCATACGTTTATGTTTTTAGAAATTTTGACACCTATCCATTAACTTGATATTAAAATCAAAGTTCTCCTTTGAACCAAAAAATTATTTAAAAAAATATTAAAGTGTCCACCAAATGGCCCCCTTTAGCAACTATTAATAATAAATAGAAAACAATAGAAAGCAATACCTATAGCCGAAATAGACAATAGTATACATTAAATATAGGGTACACAGAATTTTTTTAACCTTCCTCATACATATTTGCATCATCATTGATTTAAGCGACACCTGTGCTAACTATATAGAGTGACAAGGACAAAGTATTTTTTTTTAAAAAGTTTCATAAATACTTTTTAGCATATGTTTGTTTTAAGAAATTTTAACACCTGTCCTTTTACTTGATATTAATATCAAAGTACCTTTTTGAACTAAAAAATTACACATAACAATCATTAAATAGTCTTGGAAAGAACCCCCTAAAAAACAAAAATTAATAATAATAGGAATAAAAAGATGAGCAATATCTACTACTGAAATAGAAAACTGTAAACATTAAGTCTAGGGTACTCAGAATTTTTAATGCCTAAATTGAGCGCACCATCCTGCAAATTTATATTCTTTCAATGACGCAATAAAGCAATCGTATACAGTAAATGCAGACTACAAAGAATTTTTTTACAAGCCTCATAACATATTTACATCATCATCGATTTTAGTGACACCTGTGCTAACTATGTAGAGTGACAAGGACAAAATAAGAAATTTTATAAATATTTTTAATAGTATTTGTTTTTATAAATTTCGACTCCTATCCTTTTGACTTGAAATTAATATCAAAGTTCACCTTTGAACTAAAAAAATATAAAAAAATTTAAAGTGTCCACCCAAGGGCCCCCTCAAAAGCAGCTGTTAATGATAAGTAGAAAAAAAAAGGAGAGCAATGCTTATAACAGAAATATAAATGCCAATAACAGAAAAGGACAAAATATTTTTTTAAATGTCTTATAAATATTTTTTGCATATGTATATGCTTTTTGACGCCTATCCTTTGACTTGATATCAAAAATCGTTTTTGAACCAAAAATTATTTTTAAAAAAATCATTAAATTGTCCAGAAAATGACCCCTTGAAAAGCAGCTACTTTAATAATAATTTTTAAAAAAACAAAAGAGAGCAATGCTTATAACCGAAGTAGGAAATAGTATGCATTAAATCTAGGCTACACAGAATTCTATATCTCGCCCCATTTTAAATTTGCATCATCATCGATTTTTGCGACACCTATATACAGGGTTCCCGCGGTCATTGAAAAGTTTTAGTAGTGGTAGTAAATTTAGGTTAATGCTAAAAGATATTTCTTATTTTAACATGCCACTTAATCGTCAAATGGATTAGAAGTTTCTTTAGTTAGGCTAGCTGGGCACCTGGGCCGCGTAACAGCCAATATCTTATGGATTAGAAGCAGGAATTTTCATGCATTTATACTTTCTTTGGAAAATAATATTCAGAGGTGGTTACAAAAAAATTAAAATATCGATATTGGTTTTGTTTTTGTTACCGCTTTTTAAAATTTTCAAAGTCCGCGGGAACCGTGTATATAGAGTGACAAGGACAAAATAAAATAAAAATTTAAGCATGCTTTATAAATGTTTTTTAGAAGATGTATATGTTTTTAGAAATTATGACACCTTTCTTTCGACTTGATATTAGTATCAAAGTTGTCTTTTGAACCAAAAAATTATGGAAGAGTCATTAAAGTGTCCTCAAATTGACCTCTCAAACGCATCAACTGTTAATAATTAGAAAACAACGGAGAGCAATGCCTATAACTGAAACAGACCATATTATAAAGTAAAATTAGTCTACACTGAATTTTTTTTACCCTCCTCATATCATAATTGCATCATTATCGATTTTATCTATACCTTTGCTAATTATATCGAACGACAAGCAAAAAATAATTTTTTTCCAAAAAAAACTTTTATAAATATTTTTAAGAATATGCATAGGTTTTTAGAAATTTTGACATCTATCCTTTGACTTGATATTAATATCAAAGTTCTTTTTTGAACCAAAAATTTATAAACAAAAATCATTAAATTGTCCGGAAAACGACGCCTTTAAACACAGTTATTAATAATAATTAGGAAACAAAAGAGAGCCATGGCTATATCCGAATGGAAGAAGGCCAAGTCTCACCCTGGGCTTTCATGCCACCAATAATCATGACATAAGTTATTTTCACTATTTTCATCTTTCCCTTCAGCTCTAAAGATAATTTTGAGCAATAAAAATTAACTAATTAGTCTTAAATATTTTATTAAATTTTAATGTAAAACTTCAGAAATGCGGACGTTAAAATTAAGTAATTTTCAGTATCAAAATTCATAATTTGAATGAAATCAGTTAAATATTTTATTAGAAAAGGCGTACAAAAAAAAGAGCATCCCAAAACAAGCTCATAAAAGTTTTGAATACTATGACCTGTTAAAAAACTTCATTAAACCGCCACAAAATCGCGTAAAGCAGCAGAAGTAAACAAATCTTGTTATAAACGGTTTTGAGGCTTTACACCAGCTAATAATTGTCTTAAATAAGCTACTTTTCTTTGGCAACTTGAAAACTTCTGATTTCCGAACTTAATGAGCGAATGAAAATCGCTTTCGTTGAATGAGGTAGAAATTTCAAACCTGTGACTCCGATTCTGTGTCATCAACTGGGATTGGTCTGCTTTCTTAGATTAAGTTAACTGCAATTTCTTTTATTTATTTTTTTCGGCATATCTCTCTTCCTTTTCAAGATTTCTGGGGTGTGTTCATTGACTGGAAACTGCGAATATCATCCATAGGCTTTATTGAAATCTCCTATAGAAACCTATATTAAATTCAAAATGAGAGAAATCGTTCATATTCAAGCTGGACAGTGTGGTAATCAAATTGGAGCCAAAGTAATTATATTTTATAATTTAAAATTATCTTTTGTTTTAATTACATTTTTTTAAAAACAAATTGTATATATGATACAATTATTGAGGGATCTAAATGCATAGTTAAACTTCATATGTATTTTTGTTACACATATTCATAAATATATTGTAGAATATCTTTCCGTTTTTACACGTGTGTGAAATTTTGATCTTAATCTCACTTTTACGACATTTATAAATTAAACTTGTTTTTTGATGGCATAGTGTTATCATATTTAATAGCATTAAAAATCAGTTATCAATCATATTTAATAACATTAAAAATCAGTTAACACCCATAAGTATTTTTTTTTTAAATAATCTACATTTGCGACGAAATTCTTGACTAAATAACATTTTGAATGAGTGGGTAGACTAAATAATATTTTGAATGAGTGGGTAGACTAAATAATATTTTGAGTGAGTGGGTAGACTAAATTATATTTTGAGTGAGTGGGTAGACTAAATTATATTTTGTGTGAGTGGGTAGACTAAATTATATTTTGTGTGAGTGGGTAGACTAAATTATATTTTGAGTGAGTGGGTATTATTATTTTTTTTCTTTAAAGCTCTAAAACAATCTATCACAGTTCCTTCGCACATATTGAAATATATTTTTTGCATTCCCATTAGCATGTACACAAAAATATTCCCATTAGCATGTAGATATTGCATAATTTTCCAATGCTTCTAAAATGTTTCTCAATAGTCATGGAAAAGTGGCATTTTTTAAATTCTGATATCCCTCGAAAGTTAATGTATCTCTTGGAATTCCTGTTATAGGATAAAAATTTACTAAGCATTGTAGACAAAACATTGCTAAATTTTCTAATTTATCTGAAAAATGTCATTGTGAGGGAGAGTGAGTCACACAGTGGCTTTTTGAGTTTTTATGTTAAGCCCTGATCTTCTCAAAACATCCTTTTACATTAAAATACTTCTTAAAATTACTTTCATATATTGAAATGTTGCATTAAGCAATTGTTGACATAATTATGGTGTAATTGATTTTGGATTTGTAAAATGTTTTACAATGGTTAAGAAATGATGTCTGCTTTTCAATTTTCTTTTGCTGGGATTTAGAAATCAATGTAGCTTAGGAATTCTATGTACCTTAAATGTATAAATGCTCTATTACTTAGTAGTTTAAAAAAGATAAAATTCAAATTTAGTATTAGGTGTAAAAAAAATTAGTCCATCATTAACCCTTGTCAGTCAAAAATATTCATAGCATATTTTCTATCATTTAAAAACTAATTATTTTTATTAAATATAATGGGTAATCTTTATTTCACAATCTTGACTCTAGTGCAGAATCAATCTATTTTTAGAGATTTTCTCTGCATTTGGCTAACATAGTTTCCTAGAATTCAAAATCAGTACATGATTTCTAAAATGTTTTGTCATTAAAACATATTTCTCCCTTTTTTTTCTGTCCACACTTAATATATAAGGCTAAAGAAAGGAGCCTTGTCAATTTAAAAATAACCAATGCACGAGTTCCTTATTGGAAACTATTTTAACATCTACATGCCACTTGCATTTTTGATTTTTCCATATGCTGATGTGTCCTGTGGGGCTTAGCCCTTTATTTCTAACTTTATTATTTAAAATGTTACCTTGATATGATATTCTTTTATTTGGTAACTCAGGCTTTGCATTATTATTTTTCAAAATGAATTTCAGAATTAATATACTGTTTTGATTACCTACACTTGATTTTATTTCCAATATATATTGTTTGTAATTATTGCATGGAACATCATCCATCTATTCCATTCTGAATAGTGAAATCTAAGTATCATTTTCCATTAATTTTGTTTTCTGTTGTAACTAATAATTAAATAAAATTTTGCTTCAATTAGCCATCTGCTCCAACCAATAACATTTTCATAGTAATCCTTAAATGCAATTATTTTTTTCCCCTAAAAGTTTAGTCTTGGCTGTTTTATGCTCATTTAATTGAAATCACATCAGTTTTTGCTATAAGCTTTAATTACCACCTAGCCCTGTTTTTTTTTCCTATGGCCCAAGTAGAATTATTTTCTTTTAATCCATTTGAAAAACATGGTTTTTAAAAAAACTTCACACTATTTTATTCTTTTTTTATTAATATGACAATGTTTAAACCATTAATGATCAATAAAATTTAATAGATTTTACATCATGTGATTGAAAGTGCTGCAATGTAAATTTTAAATAAAATATTTATTAAAAAAAAAAATAGAAAATCTGACATTTTTCTTTTTTGAAACAATTCCATTGATTTCTTACTCAAATTTTCAGCATTTAAAATTACATAGTTCAAAGCAAGATAAAAAATTTTACTTCTGAATCCCTAGTCTTTTTATATCTGTATTAAATTGAATAATGTAAAATTATTTTTGAAAGTCAGTTGATTTCAAGGACAACTTTAAAACTAAAAATTAAATTCTGACAACTATTGAAGTGCTTTTCTGATTAAAAAAAAAGTATTTATGTAAAGCAAGTACATTTTTATGTCTAATTTGAGGTTAAACCAAATGAATTTTTTTTTTTTTTTTTTAAAGTAAATTTGGGTTTTAATTATTTTTTGCCTCTTTAATAAACCTAATTCTGACTTGAAAAATATTCAGTTTTTTTTTTTTTTTTTAAGCCATCCATTTTCATCTATTTTGTTAGTTCAATCTAGAGCCAAAAATTAACTAAATACAAAAACATGACTTTTTGACCATTGGTTGTTTTTGTATATAATCATCCCTTGTTTAAACTTTAATTATCAATATTCTTATTACATCAGAATCTCATTAGATCAACAGTTAAGGTTCTTTCTTCTTTTTTTTTTTAAATTGTACTTTTATCGAATTGTTCGGTTAGTTTATGTACATTTTGTCATCTTATTAAAATGTATTTATATCCATATGTATATATATATATTAATATTTGTATCTTTTTAATTCAGTTTTGGGAAGTCATATCAGATGAACATGGAATTGATCCTACTGGAACTTATCATGGAGATTCCGATCTTCAACTTGAGAGAATTGATGTCTATTATAATGAAGCTTCAGGTTTTGTATTTTAATAAATATATATGTTGAGCATAGTTTAATATCAAAAATATAAATTTGTCTTATTCTAAATTATTGTTTATTTAAAGAACTTACAGTTAAAATAATGATTAAAAGTTGTCAGATGACATTTTTTAAGCATGTGATTCTTGTGCTAAGTTTACAAATCTCGAGATCGTCGATTCTTCGAAAACTTCTACAGTTCGTCGAAAACTTCTACAATTAATAATTTTTATTTTGACAAAATTTTCTCTCAGCTCTGCTAACATTTAAATTTTGATACTTAACGTAATGAGGAATTTACCCACAACCTCTTTTTTTTGCTCATTCACTTGCAGTAACTACTTTCAACTCTGATTTGTTAGAGAATAACACAACTTTTGATAAACTTAAAAAATAAGAGATTGAAAAAAAAAATTGCATGAAAAAATAATTCCAAAATGGCAACAAAAAAAAAAATTAGAATTTTTTTTTCTTTTTTAAAAGAACTTTTTATGAGAACAATTTTGGTTAATTCTTATTTGTAACAGAATTATTTACAGTTCCCCCTGTTTATTTAGCTACCATAAGATAGAATTAATTTTTAATCAGATGTTACGACAAATCCCTATATTTTCATACATTGTTATTAAAAAACAAGAAATTTAATTTTTTTATTTGCACTAAATCCTGCAATATATCAAAAAAAAATGTTTCTGTTATTGCTGGTGATTTTCACTGGGTTTGGTTTTTATCGGGGACAAACCAAGTTTTTACCTGAACATGGTAAAAATTAGGTTTTTACACTCGGAAAAATGGGCTTACAGATATAGTAGTTTATTATTTATAACGATAGAAATATATATTATTTACATATTATAGCTAATATTGAGAATTATTAGATGTGTATTTATTATATATATAAGCAAGTAACAAGCCATTGGACAAGTGATATAATGTAAGGCAGTGGTCTCCAACCCCTGGGCCGCAGACTGGTCCGTAAATCAAATGGTACCGGGTCCTTCCTATGGAACATTAAATTATTTTCATTTTATTAAGTGTGATGCATTTATCTCAGGTTTATGCCATTTTTTATGAGCGAGGTTAAATGGGAGGCTTCACCAATACCGCTAATGCAACTATTTTGTTTTGAAGAAATGTTTAAATGCAATTACATTAAAATTATTTAATCAAAACAATCTAAAATACAAACTGCATAAATTTCAGTGTTTTTACTACGACATTATTTATTACAACTCAACTCTTGAAATGTACTTTTAATCAACCTATTTTTGATGTGTCTGATTAGCCTAATTTTCTCAAAAGTATAATGATTTTATCATAAATCTTATTCAGTTGTCAAGGATTTCACGATCTTTAAAATACTTTTTTTTTTTATGCAATAACTTATTGCTAAGAGGATAAAAGCAATTCCCTAAAAAAATTTTGAGTTTCCTAACCCTATTGAAGTAACATTTTTGCTCAAATTATTACTTGGATATTTGAAAATGCATAATGAAACAAGCCTCATTTACAGAAATCAATTTTAAACTTTTTTTGTTCCAAAATTTTCTATTTATTTTTAATCATAACTCCCTTTTTGAATTAAGTAAAAAAGATCTTTAAACCATCTTTAATTAATTAAATCCCTATCACTATTCAAAATTGTAAGTAAGCATAATGCATAACATTTCAAGTATATTTTCTATCAATCATAACTGGAAAATTCCACAGTTTTTCTATTTTGATGATTATTAAAATCTCTAAAATTCTCTATGTGTAAAATATTTAGTACATTATGTAACAATTATCATGAGATTTTTATGTTGTAAAGTCTGCTGGATTTTTTCTTGTTGGCAGCTATGCTTTTATTTATCTTCCATTTTCAGAAAGTTAAGTAATTTTTTTTAAAAAATGCATATTGAGGGGGTAGATATTAAAGATAATTTCTTCCAGCAATCACATATCTTTTTATTTTATAAATAAAAACAGTCAAAGCTCGTGATATTAATAGTAATCAATGGTTTTGTATTTAATTAGTTTGTTCTGATAGTAATTTCAGATATTTTGCAGGAGGAAAATATGTTCCCAGAGCATTGCTCGTAGATTTAGAGCCTGGCACGATGGATTCTGTTAGATCTGGTCCTTTTGGTCAACTCTTTAGGCCAGATAACTTTATTTTTGGTAAGTACTTTACAAAGTTACTAATTAAACAATTTCTGAAATTTGAATTTCAAACATAACATTTCAAAGAATTAATTATTTGTGCTGAAGAAAAGTTAGTGTTTTAATGAAGGCAAACTGTGTGTGTACATCATTATGATTTTAGCAGTTTAATTTCTTAATTTAAGGTAGTGTTGAAATTTCAAATTTTGACGAACTTTTAATTTAATATTTGTGATTATTTTTTTTTTATTAACACTTCAATTTGCATATTACTGTACCAACTTTCTATGAAAGGAAGAGAAAAAAATATATTTGAATTTTCATACTCTCTAATATTATGACATTTGGTCGAAATAAATGTCTTTCAATATATAAAAAGGAGATACCTTTAGATATTTTTCTTTTCGTGCTAACTTTATAATAGTTATTAGTATATAAGTTGTTTTTATTTTTAAAAAAATATGCTATGACGATATTATTTCTAAAGGTTAACATTTTAAGCCTGAAAATTTGGATCTTTGTTCAGTAATTGTTTATAAAACAAGTTTAACACTTTCAAAATTTTATTTTATTTAAGTTAATATTGGATATTTTTATAGTTTTAATACCTTTATTTTAATTTATTTTTGGCAGCTAAAAAGTAATAAAAATAATGTTGAACTTTTTTTTTACTATTTTTAAGTTAAAAATTTATTTTGTAGCGCTTGCTTCTAAATGAAATATGTATTATCTGAAAATTCCAAATACAGTGGTATATAATTGTGATTAATATAAATTTTATTGGCTTAATGTTTATCTCTTTCAAGGACAAAGTGGCGCTGGCAACAATTGGGCTAAAGGACATTATACAGAAGGTGCAGAATTGGTTGATAGTGTGATGGATGTTGTAAGAAAAGAATCTGAAGGATGTGATTGCTTGCAAGGATTCCAACTTACTCATTCTCTTGGTGGAGGTACTGGTTCCGGCATGGGAACGCTACTGATATCAAAGATCAGAGAAGAATATCCTGATAGAATTATGACTACTTTTTCTGTTGTTCCTTCTCCAAAAGTATGTTACTCTTTAATTTTATATAAGAATTGATTATATATGTTTAGAGTATTATACAGGGTATTTCAAAATTCATGAGTGAAAATTTGGGATGATACAGGTTACTTATGGTGATGAACATAGGCCGCTCATTCTCTCATGGGTTTAACTCCTGCTTTACCATAGGCCAGTGTTTCCAAAAGTGTGGTACGCGTACCCCCAGGGGTACGGGAACAGTTGAGCGGGGGTACGCGTTCTTATACGAAATATCTTGTAACAAACGAAATTTTCAAAAAAAATTATTTAAAAACAAAGCTAGCCATAAAAATTTACGATTACATATTTTTCTATTGGCGATTTTTTTCAGAGTTAACAGTTAATAATTAGTGGTGTCCACAGCCAGTTGTGATTTTTATCTTTTGTGCAATTTTTTTACAGTAAAAATCGCATCCATTTTCTTATTAGTGGTACACAGCGTTGCGAAAAATTTAGAAAGGGTACGCAAAAGTCATAAGTTTGGGAAACACTGCCATAGGCAATTGATCATTTGAGCAGTTTCTGTAATTTTGACATACATGCTGTCAATAACATTTAGTACCTCCTATCTATTTGGTGCATTCTTCTGTGGGATAGTCAAGGATACCTTTTAGTGGTTCACTGATTTTTGCCCATGAGTTTCAAAACACCTCAGTTCTTTTTTTATTTTATTTTTTTTAAGGTAATAGATGAAATTTGTCCTAAAAATATCCATTTTCATTTATTTCTTTTTAAAAACCCTTTCTCATAATTTGTTGCTATTCTGAAAAAAAAAAAGACAATATTCTGGCAAAATTAAAATTGTTGGCAAAAAGTCCTTGTCTGTATGGGAAAAAAAAAGCAAAACTAAAAATTTCTTTAAATTCTGAGAGCCACCTTTAATTTTAAAGGTATTGATTTTATCCATGAAAGTAACCCTGAGTTAAGCAGCCAAACTTTAAATATCTTGCCCAAGCACAACCTTTGTCAAATATTTTACTTCAGAAACGTATATTTAATTTTTGCAGTTTAAACATGTGTTTACATTTCACAGAATAGGGGAGAGTCCGGTAGCCCCCGCCCACAGTCAATTTCATATGTATAGAATATTTTATTCAAGTCAATGGGCCATCGGACATTAATTGTTGTATTAAAAAAAGATTATTTTCAAAGTTTCAAGTATTTATGCAGCTAACATGGTAAACAATAGTTTAGAAAATATGTTTAATACAGTAGTCGTGAAATTCAGAAAAATTGGTTGAATGTTTCGATTAAACTTCATTTTAATACTAAAAAAATATTTTTTTTCTATACATACAGCATTAAAGTATGTAGTCTTAAGTTTAATTTACACAAAGAAAGAAGTTTGTATTTCGGGTGGGATTGATTTAAAAATAATGTTGTAAATTAATGTTATAAATTATGTTGGGATTGATTTTAAAAATTGGATTTCGGGTAGCCCCGCTCACATGAATGTCGGGTATCACCGCCCAATTTTATTTCGTCGATAAATGTACGGTTGCAAAGATTATTATTTTATTGCCTCAAATTTGAATATTATATGAAACATAAATTTATATATTTAAAAATGAAAAATTAAATATTTTTAATATGTAATTGATATATCCAAATTAAATTTAATATCAAGAAATCATGAATATTATGAAAAGCTATTTGTTTACTTATTTATTTTCACTTATTTGTGAACGAATCAATCTACAGAAGCATTTGAATGCAATCAAAATACAAAGTGAATTTGTAATTTTATAAAGTATTTTATAAAAAGTTTATAAGAAGAGATCAACCAAATAAGTTTATATTGAAAAACAACTATTGTTGTTATTGTTACTTAAATTAAATTATTTTTGTTAAATATTTAATATAAATATATATTGATATTATAATATTAATATACATTAATAATGATAAAAAGTATGACATTTGTTGTTATTAAATGATAGAATTCACTAAAAGTATATAAATATGTAATAAATAAAATAATTTTGTGATAAAAATGATAAATGAGGTTTATCTATTGTCAATACATTGGTCATTCTCATTTACACCTGAAAAAATAGCCAAAAAACACAATTTTTGTAACTGGGCGGGGCTACCCAACACATTTTGAAAAGAGCTAAAAACATATGTTTTTTTTTAATTTCTATTTTTTTACGTTTAACTATTCTTTTTGCATTATCTAATTAGATGATAAAACAATAGAAACATACAAAAATGTTGATTATTACTCAGTATTATACAGAAATATAGGCAATACTCCTTAAGTGAGCGGGGCTACCCGGCTCTCCTCTATGTACTTTCTTATAATAAATCATTTATTTTATGTTACAAATTTCTTTAAATATATTTAAAAAAATTTAAAACTCTTTCTATTTTTTAGTCCTTATAAAGTATTATTGTAGAAAACTTCTACCAAAATTTTTAGAATTTTTACTGATGTAACCTTAACATTCTAAATTATTAATATGCATTACAATTGGAACTTTTTTATTTCAACATGGCTCGGTAATAACCATGTTTCAGACAGAAGTTTACGCCTGAAATGTACAGAGAACTCCAGATTATTATCAGCAGAATTTAGTGGGCCATGACGGGTGGATAAGCGAAATAGCGGCTAATCTGCTAAATGCTTAAAAATCATCAATTTTTTTTTTTTAATTATAAATTTTAATATCTATTATTAGCAGTTTTCTTCTCATTTTCTTGTACATTTTTTTATTTCTGCATGAAAAAGCCTGCCAACTTTTTTTTTCTTCTTGGAGTTGGAATGCAGGAAGTTAAAATAAAACAGGCACAAGCAGACTTTTAAAATGGAAGTACATATGCAATTGAAAAAAGAACACGCAAAATGTTTGGAACACATGATTTAGATAGAATCCTGAACACATGATTTAGATAGAATCCTGAACACATGATTTAGATTAATCCTGTATCTGAAATTATGTACATGGCCCATAAATTATTCAAGATCCTGCTTCATTCTTTTAGGGGCATAAGTGTTATGTGGGGACCACCATCATTTGTTAGTTATCAATTTTGTAACTGATAAAAGTTCACTATTTGATTAATTGTGAGCACCTGGGCTACAAAGATGAATGTTTGCTATTATGATGTTCTCAAAACTCTTAAAATAGTTCTATCTCTATGAAATTATTTTCAATTCTAATTGCTATATAATTTATCATTGCAAAAAAAAAAAAAAAAAACATGTGAAGCATGGATAATCGAGAGTTTAGTGTATTGCAAAAATATTATTATTTTCTGTGCTACAGTTTGCTTGGCTGATTGGGTTTTTTTTATTTTTATGTAGGAATATTTATAAATATTATATATACATTTTTTTTAAAAAATTATTTCAATTTATATAAACGTAATTCATATTGCAGTTAGAAATTTTGTTGTGTAATTAGAATATAGTGTAATTAGAATAAATTAATTGTAAATGAAAATAAATATTCTATTAATGTGTATGTCTTTTATGCAGTATTTATGGTTTTGTCATCCTCTATTCCTTTTTAGTTTTTTGACAGTTTTAGGCATTAAAAACAAGTTATAACACAAAAATTGTTTAAAATTTTATTTTCTCTTTACACCATCAAATAATGCTTACAATATATGTTAATTCTTTAGCTCATTATGAGCAGCCATTTTTGTTAAATAACATTGTCGAGAGAACTGAAAAGTAAGCAAAAATGAAATTAAAAAGATTGTGAATACAATTTGTTTTGTTTTTAAAATAAACTAACTATTGCAACATTTCGTGAAAAGAAAAGATAATTTTCAGACAAGAAAAGTATGATGAATCTATTGAAACCTTTTAAGAGAATTTTACAAAGGTAATTTGGCAATGCCGAAAAGCGGCTCAGATTTCCTTTTGAGGATTCAGTATGTATGTATGTGTATATATATATATTTAGTATTTCTAACTCTTAATGAAAATAAGATATTTCGCTATCTTTTTTGCCATAAATAATACCTAGAACCACCTAGCATAAAAATAGGTGAATCTGACACTCTTTGTTCATTCAAATAGAATTCAAGATGTTTTACCTTTCATTGAAAGGTAACATCAAAAGAAACTAGTGGTTTGATTAATTTCTTGGAGACTTGCTATCCATTGAGTCTTTGTCAATAGAAAAAATGTTTGTTTAGAAAATTCAAAAATGTTTTAACTTTTTTTGGAGTGATTTATTAAAATTTAAGAATATTTTTAACAAATTTCAACTCCTATATTAGAATGGACAATTGAATTTAGCCGTTCTAATGGACAATTGAATTTAGCCATTCTAATGGACATTGCAATAGCATTGCACCTATGAAATAATAAACAGAACCTCATGTATTGGTTGTGGTAATGGAAGGGTTGCAATAATAGGGAATCATACTAAGGAGCACTGATTATAGTACCTAAGTAATGAATACTTTATGTTTAAAGGGAACAAAATGTGACTTGTAGTTGATTATATTTAATTCAATAAAAATTAAAACGAAAATTTTTCCACCAATTGTCTTTATAAGATAAATCAGGTGATCTTTTCTAAAGATAAGTCACAGCTCTATTGTTTTTCTACGTGTACAACTTCATTATGCTGATTAGATCATAGACACTTTGCTAAAGGTATGATTCAGGGTTGGGTTTTTGACGTCAAAAAGTGGTTTTTGACATGACAAGGGTATAATACTGGTTTAAACCGTCAAAAATGTCAAAAACTGAAGTTTGCCAAGAAAATATATAAACTTCAAAACTACCAACAGTTGCCATGCATTATATTGAAATTTAATTATACTATAGGTAATAAGAAAATTTTAATTATAATTATATGAAATTTAATTATACTATAGGTAATAGGTATAAGAAAAATTTTTGCACAAAAATTGTTTAAATATTTATATTTAAAAAAATTTTTTTCTTTTTGATACTTAAGAAAATTAAAAGTTTATTACTATGCATTTTTGACATATAAGGAACATATAACTAATATTTATAAGGAACTTACAAGTTATGTTGTATAAATACAAACTTGATATAAGATACAAGTGTATAAAATTTTTTTTTTAATGTTATACCGAATATCTTTATTATCCAGTATGTTAATTTGAATTTAAAAGTAGTTATATTTATGAATAATGATAAATATAATTCATATTGTTTATAATATTTATTTATAATTATTACACTTATCATTTTAAAACAATTTTTATCTCTAATTTTTTTTCTCCACTTGTATTAAGAATATAAATAATGCATATCTTGAAAGCAAGAAGTAATTATTCAACAGCTGAATATTTAGATATTCAACAAAGCTATATCATCAGGGGTCTGTCCAGACATTTTGTGAAAGGTCCGTTTTTCGCGAAATTGTGAAAAAATTACTCACATTCTTTCAATCAGGGTTCGCTTTTATGAATTTGTGCAAATAGGGTTCGTTATTGCAAAAAAAAATTTTTTCAAGGAGTTTTTAAATTGTATAGACATACAAGATTATGCTCAACACTGTAAAATTATAATTAAAAAAATTAAATTTTAAATAGTAAACAACAATTGCTGCTTCTAAATTAGAGATGCAACTTACAAATATTTGGTATTTAGCCTATACTGCTGAACGCAGAATATTAATTTCGGACGAATAATGGAAGAAACGTCTGCCGAAGACAAAACTTAATTCGTTTACATCCATCTTTCTTGTTTTCTGCCCTGAAAAGGGTTTATTCGATTAACAAAATAATAATGAAGATAAACAAATTTGTGAAGGGTCCGATTAAAAGAAAAATCATTTTGTGAAGGGTCCGTTTTTAATTAAAAATATTTTGTGAAGGGTCCTTTTTTATGAAAAGATATTTTGTGAAGGGTCCGTTAACGGACCCAAATTTCTTCTAAACAGACCCCTGATCATATTCAGCAAAATGAAATTCACAAGTATTTGGATAAACTAAATTTTCAGCATAGTAAATGAATAGGCTGAATATACTGTAAATCGACACTAACTACTCTGTGTATTTAACAGAAAGCACTTAAATTTGTATTGTCTTATGTTAAAAAGATTATTAAGAAGATTTAAGAGAATATTAAAAAGATTTTTCTTTAAAAGAAGATGTCTAATGTACAAAACTGCTATTGTTTATCTTTAAAAATGTCTAATTTTTAGTATAATCTATACTATACACTAAATTTGGTTATAAATAAATTTCTTAATAATATCACATGCTGATTTTCAATAACACATGAAAATGAATACATAATATTACAAAAGATGTGAGTTTTCAAAAGTACAAGATTTTGGTTACTATTCAAAATATAAGTGTTTCTTCAAAATTCTAAATTTATTTTTTCTAGAACATATTTAGAAACACTATCCTTTATAAAAAAAATATATAAATTTTATGTATTAATTAAATTTCACATATGAATATAGGTTTTTGACATTTTTGACAGTGAGGTTTTTGACGTGACGGTTTAAACCATGGTTTAAACTGTCAAAAACTGTCACATGTCAAAAACCTGCCAACCCTGGTATGATTAACAAGTAGCACTAAAAACTACGTGTTACTTGAATGTAAAAAATTTAAAAAGCATAAGATTCTAACTTCAAATAATGATTCAAAAATTAAAACAACTTAGAAAAAAAAAAGTCTCCAAGATGAAAAAAAAAATTTTTTTTTTTAAGATATTAAGCAGATGATAAAATCTCTACCTCTTTATTTATCTATTAATATGTGAATTTATTAAGTTCCAGAGATAGAAGAAGAAAGAAAAAAAAATTTCAAAGCATGAAAAAAGTTATATCTAAAATCAAATTTTCTAATTTGGACAGATTTAAATCAAAACGAGTCATATAATTTAATATTCAAAATTATTATTTTTTAATGCATTTCGTATGTGTGTTTTTAAAGTTAAACTTAATTTCACAAACATAAATCTACTGGTGCCTTATTTTTTTTTCTAAATACAGAATTACACATCCCAAATGTTATGTTAAAAATACATTTTGCGTGCCATGTCTAATCTGCTTTGCATATTCAAAGCATTATAGCACAAAGAAGAAAAAAAGAATTAGATTTATTTAAAGAAACTCAAAATTTATTTTTTACATTTAATTAAAAAAATTTGAAATTTATCTAAATTTAGTATTAATGGTGTTCCCTAAATTTAGTATTAAAGCAAGTTGTATTGCAATATATTTTTTAATGTATCAGTTGACATTTTCATTGAAGTAATTTAAATTTTAAAAAAGCAATTCCTATTTACATTTTAAATTTAGTTTTTTAGTGTCAGTTGAAATTTTAATAAATATAATTTCATATTTTGTTTTAAGCTTTTCTAAATTTATCCTAGTTTCCCTAAAAATGAAAAAACATTTTTGAGAATCAATGTATTAAAATATCAAACTTTATTTTTAGTGTCAGAAGATATATTTAACCTTTTGCAGTTTGATAACTATTAGCCACCAATTTCTATAGAGTATCAACAAAATATGATGGTTAAGGATTAAATACGCTATTTTTAATAAAATAAGTTATTTTCAAATTGCAAGAAAAATGCTATACTTTCAGAAACAGCATTTTTAAATATTAGATGACACATGGATAGCTAAACTAAGCCAAACAAGTAAAATTTTTATTCTTTTTTAATAACTGATCATAAATCTATTGCTACTCAATAGACTAGACATTCATAAATATTTCTTGAAAAAACAAACATCATAAACAAAATCTTGAGGAAATTTTTTTTTACAGATTATAAAAAAATAACTTCAATTTTTTCTTTTTTTTAGGTGTCAGACACTGTTGTTGAGCCTTATAATGCTACTTTATCTGTACATCAACTCGTAGAAAATACCGATGAAACCTTTTGTATTGACAATGAAGCACTCTATGATATTTGCTTCAGAACTCTAAAACTTACTTCACCTTCTTATGGAGATTTAAACCATTTAGTTTCAGCAACTATGTCTGGAGTGACTACTTGCTTGAGATTCCCTGGACAACTGAATGCTGATTTACGAAAATTAGCTGTCAATATGGTGCCATTCCCGCGTCTACACTTTTTTATGCCTGGATTTGCTCCTCTTACATCAAGAGGTAGTCAACAATATAGAGCTCTGTCAGTTCCGGAACTTACTCAACAAGTAAGTGCAAGTTTAAAATTTATATAAATGTTCTACTCAATATAAATTATTTCATTATTTTCACAAGTGGCATTGGTCTTCTTTCTTATATATAGCCTTTTTTTACCCAACTGATTCATGAAATTTCTCATTCTAATGTCATTTATTGAATTCAAAATTTTTAATATTTATATTCGTAGTAATTGCAACGTAAAACGTTAACTGCCACGATGTTGAAGAAAAATTTAACTGAGGCATGACATATCAATTTAATTATTTAATCAAATATGTTGGGACATATATTACAAATAAGCATTAAGAAACTTTAAAGATACTCTTAAAGTTCAATGAAATATATTGAGAATTTTTTTTTTATCTAAATATAAATTTTTTTATCTAGAATTTAAGAGCTAATGACCTTGTTTTATCATTTGTTTCCAATTTGTATATTAACTTTTTCGCGATCTATTCATATGAACTTTGAAAAATTTCATTTCAAAATTTTGAATTGTTTAGATTCAGCATTTTACTTTTATTCATTAAATTAATGCCAGAAAAATTTGGTTTAGAATAAACAAAAATTGAGCAGAGATTCAAATTATAGATAGAATTTTAACATTGTAAATTAATACAATAGTAAATTCTAGGGAATTTATCTTAGCTAAGAATTTTGAAATTTGGCTTAAATTTTTAATGTTAGGCTAATAATATGAAGTCCTTAGCGGAGGCCCTGTAACTCGAATCAGAATTTTTGGCAAAATATTCATATTTGGACATGTGGCTTTTTGCTCAAATAGGTTGTGCACTCTTATGTTACTGAAGTATTTTTCTAATTAAAAACTTCTGTACATACAAAGACTAATACAGATAGATTTTATTAGAGTCAGGGTTGCAAAAAACCCGGGTTTTTGTAGAAAAACCCAACCCGGGTGGGTTTTATTGGGCTTTTCTGGGTTCTATTGGGCTTTTCTGGGTTTTTCCTGTTTTTATGGGAGGGTTTTCAAAAGAGAGGGTAGGGATAAGTCCCTTATTTTAAAAAAAACTTATTTTAATATTAATAATTAAGTTTAATTTATAAATTGACTTCATATAGATAATTAATACAAATAAATTGATGTGAAAGTCTGAAAAAAGTTTCTTCATATATCATGATACAAAATGTTATATGTACTCACATATGTCACACATTTGAAACTTATTTTAACACAGGATTACTTTTTATTTATATTTTAATCTTAAAAAATGTTAGGAGAATTTTTTTTATTTGCATAGAAAGCGAATCAATGGCCATACAGTCAAACCTAGCCAGCAAGGTGACTCTCCAGTCTCCAACACAATTAGTTTCTTCACTGTAGGTTAATTTTTTTTAGGCTAGATTACATATATATTTCAATAGAATAGCTCTTTAATATAACAGAGGATGAAAAAAGAAATCAATCTTAGAAAAACCCAGTAAAACCCACTTTAGGGTGGGTTTTACCGGGTTTTTCAGAGTGGGTTATACCCAGTAAAACCCGGGCGGGTTTTATTGGGCAGGTGGGTTTTTTGCAACCCTGATTAGAGTTCATCACTACTTTCACATAAATCCTATCAGTTTCTTCACAATAATAGTAAACTCAACAAAACAAAAACAAAATTCCAAGTTTAGAATGTTTAAACTTTTGTTTAATTAGTGGTATATTTATGAAAAAATATTTCAATATGGTAATAATTTTAATAATAATTACTTCATTTTATATGGTGAAGGAATAATATATATTTTCCCCTTAACATTTTGCACTGAGAAAATGTTAGTACCTTTTCTTTTTGCTGCATCAAATCAACACTTTGTTGAACATTTCATCAATACTTTTTACAAATATTCAGATAATACTAAATTTTTTTATAAAAATAGTCTGTTTTTCATTAAAATAAACATAGTGATAAAAACTCCTTAACTGGTTTTTTGTCAAGATAAAATTTTGCCTGAAACATTGTCATTGTTTTTATATACTCTCAATTTTGATGTTATGTAAATCATTAATTTTTAGATGTTTGATGCTAAAAATATGATGGCTGCCTGTGATCCCAGACATGGAAGATATCTTACTGTTGCTGCCATGTTTAGAGGAAGAATGAGCATGAAAGAAGTAGATGAGCAAATGTTGAATGTGCAAAATAAAAACAGCAGGTAATTATTACACTTAATCTTTTTTTTTAATCTCTCTGGACTAAGTAATTAATTTTAGTATTAAAATTTTCTTAGAATATAATATCAAAGTTGATTGATTTACTGACAATCAGATGTGATATTTAAAAAAATAAAAAAAAATGATTTGAGGCAACAATTGCTGAATTGGGCATCATAATGTTCTGGAGAGTTGTAACATCATAGATGGACTGTAAAACAGAAAAAACAACAGTTAAAATTGGCAGCTTGGGTAAACAATTACTTAAAGTAAAAAGGTGACATATCACTGATTCAGAAGAGATTTTGACTTGTAATCTAAAAAGAAAAAAAGTGTACTAATGTTTGAAATCATGCAAAGAAATCAAACACTGATTCAAAGAGAGTCTGCTGGTTATTAAATTAGCAATACTGAAGACAATAGACAAAAGTTGACAAGTGTTGAACTTCGTAAATTTTAGTTGATCAAATTTGTCAATGAAAAGTTAAGCATGGTTTAACACTGTACACATCAACTGAACAATGACTGATCAGAATATATTTAACAACATGATGTAATGAAATTGAGCACCAGAACAAGTTATTTGCTAATTTTAAAATCTATCAATAGATTAGATTACATATAATTAAATTATTATTGACTTTCAACTTAGAAAAAATACAAATGGTATTCATTACAATTGGCAACTATGCTTCCTGCTGACACACTCTGAACCACCAAAAGGAATGTAAACAAAGATTTCTCCACTGTAAGCAAAGGTATGAACTAACCGAGTAACATCAAATAGATTGACGCATTTGATGTCATTGGGCCGGCCATTAATTGTTATAATAATGTAAAACATTTTTATTTTTTATGTATGTAATGGCTTTGTTTGTTTTTTAACAACCTATCAAACTTGATATCTGGGATATGTCTCTAAATCGTTCAGTGAAAGAGTCAAACTGTGGTGGAAGAGGAGAGGAAATTGAGCATAAAATTTAAAATTAATAATCCAAGAGGATCATTACGTCTAAAACACTGATTGACAGTCAATTTATAAAAATTCGATTTTAAGAAAAAATCAGCAGTCAATTTCATAGCTGCCAACTTTTCTGCATTATGCAGAAACTTTGAATATATGAAGTTAATAAGAAAGTAAATGTTTCTAATTATTTAATATTGTTATTATTATTGTGGATAATTATTAATGCCTAATCTTACATGATGTAAGTGTTAATTGAATTTTAATTTCTTAGATTTATGCAAATTTTATTTTAATTTTATAAAAATCCTTTTAAAATTTATTTAGTGGCAGTAAATCTTTAAAATCCAATAATCCAAATAATTTGATGTTTAAATTCATACTGAACTTATTTTTATAATAAAATATATTGTTTTCAAGAGTAAAAACTGGAATTAATAATGAAATAATTAATTGCTATATCCTGTGAGCTATGTGTTTTTACGATTCATTTATTTCATACTTTCTTAGTTACTTCGTTGAATGGATTCCGAATAATGTTAAAATTGCTGTTTGTGATATTCCTCCCCGAGGCTTGAAGATGTCTGCTACATTTGTCGGAAATTCAACTGCCATTCAAGAAATATTTAAAAGAATATCTGAACAATTTACAGGTATTTATATTATTAGCTTTGTTATAGGTGGAACTAAAGTTAGGCATTTGATTCTGTAAATAATTACCAGAAGTAATTTCATTTATCTTATGCAAATTAAAAAATTCATTGTACAGTATTCATAAATATTGTGTGAGTAAAAATTAACTCTAGAGTTTCAAAAATGTTTGGCTGCTCCATAAAATTTGTAAAACGCATTGATAAATTTTAAGTCTTATTTAAAATTAATAAGAAATTTTGCTTTGTGGTCTTTTTCAACTTTATATGTCCTAAGTTAATTGAAAATTCTTTTCTTTGCAATGCATCTGTTTAATTGAAAAGGCAGTTGCAACGGACATAACTGTATCAGTTAGAGAATGATTATTTACTCTTAATTATTATTAATAGCAATTGAGACTAATACAGTTTTGTTATTGCTATAAAACAATTTATAAAAAGTGATCTAATTTTAGGTCTACATTATTATCAAATAATAGCAATTAAATTAACTTATGATGACTGTATGATTCAAGAAAAGAATATCGTAAAGGAAAGGGAAATATATATAGTTTTTTCTCAATTTGTGATTGTTTTTAAGTTTTATTTTATTTTTATATTAAGAAATAGATGTTAAAATGAGAACTGTGCCATGTTTATGCATATTATTGTAAATAGACTTTGTAAGCAATATGTAAACAAGAGTTGTTTTTTTTTTTTTTGCAATATTACTTTTAAAAAAAGGAAATTGTTTTTACCTTAATGCTTATATCTTAGAAAATTAACTACAACCTTGTTACTTATCAACAAAAACACTGAAGGCTATATGGTTTTAAGAAATTTGGTTTCACTTTTATTTGCTGACCTCAATATTTAACTTGTTGCCTCTCTGATAATGCAGGGGGGATATATTTTCCATGCTGTTTGTCTTGATATTTTATTTTTTATGCTTGAGGATACTAGAAATGATGACATATAAATATATTGGAGAGTGTAAAGATGACATAGTTCCCTTTCATATTCCTCTGAAAAATTGTTTTCCAATCACTACTACAGCCAGGGTGCATAGCATTTTTAAAAAGTGCTTTTTTTTATTATAATGTTATTCAAAAGCCCTTAAAGGTGCTTTTTTTTATTCAGGGTTTGTAAAAAGTGCTTAATTTTTTATCTTTTTAAAAATATTTTTCTTTGCCATATCAACTGTCTTTCTGAATTCAAAAAATTCATGATTTTCAAAATTCTCTCTGAAATATTTATCAGAAACTAGTTATTTTATAATGATTATGTGAAGTTTTTGAATTAATTTTTGGATTTTATGTTTAAAAACTTGAAATGATGGGGGGAAAATAATTTTTATTACCTCACAAATCCTAATTGTGATTATTTTTTTTGGAAAGTGATAACAAATATTTTTTGTTGAAAAGTCTGACTATGCACTCTGTACAGCTACTAGTAAACATGTTTTGCTACTCCAGGGTTCCCACGGTCCTTGGGAGTCCTTGAATTTTTTTTTTGCTAAATTTAGGTCATTAAAAGTGCTTGAAAAACGTCTTAGGTCCTTGAAAAACTTGATAGGTCCTTGAATTTGTCCAATACTGCCGGCGGCCCTTTTTATAAAACACCCGCGGATCTTTCTTGTTCTTTCTGTTTTGTTCCCGAGCTCTCTCACGTGGTTTTTAACGCCACCGTTTCTAACCGGGCCTAGCGTCTTGGTGTCTGCCAAGCGCGTGGAGCACAGCAGACAATCAATGCGTTCGGGGCGAGACTCCGCTTCATCTTCTGTCGCATATGCTTAGATCTTCTCTTTTCTTATCGAAACTGGAATAATCTCGAATTTCGTAACAATATGTACCTTGTAGTTTTCAATAAATTTGCCGTTTTACCATCCGCACTTGTCCTTACGTTTGCGTCATTTCAAAACTTTATTGTACAGCGTATTCGCAAAGGCACGGCTTCATATTTGTTTTATGTAGTTTAGACTAATTATGCCTGGGAAGTGCTATTTTAATCCCCAATGGATGGATTTTATCGATGCCCAAAAAGAAGTTCAGAGTCAAGTGCCGATTATGCATGAAGGAGATCGATATCGCGAAAATGGAAGAATCTGCTCTTAAATCACACATGAAAGAAAGGTAAAACAAAAAAGCAGTCTCATGCCTTATGTTCTCTTTTTCCAAAGACATCAACATCTAATTCATCTGGTGTAAATACTCCTTCAACATCGTGTGCCCCATGTGAAACAGAAACTTTAGTGGCCAAGGTAACATTGTCTTCAAAAGGAATGTGCTTGATGCTGAAATTCTCTGGAGTCTGAAGTGCATCACTAGTAATTATTTATGTAACTCCTGTGAAGGGATTAGTAAATTGTTCTCCAAAATGTTTGCTGATAGCTGTATAGCGAGATAATTTTTTTGTAGTGCCACAAAGTGAGCCTATTTGGGCTCCTTTGGATTGGCACTATACTTCAAAGGGATTCTTATAAATGAGCTGAAGAATGTTGATTGCTACACTGTACTCTTTGATGAGACGTTAAATCAGTCTCTACTATCTAAGCAGATGGACATTATGCTAAGGAATTGATAATAAAGTTTGCACTAAGTATCTTACCTCCCAATTTATGGGTCATGGAACTGCAGAAAATATTTTGTCCTCTTTTTACAAATGCATGGATGATGGTTAAAAGCTCTCTAAAATACTTCAATTATCCATGGATGGACCCTATGTCAATTTATTTTAAATTTCACTTCAAAAATCAATAGAGGTGTAAAATTATTCTGATTCTTTTTCTGCTTGTTTAACACAATATCAAAGCTTTAACCTCTTTTCATTAATCATTCTATCCAACCCTTATAGTCTTGTGAAACATTTTGTTAATTTTCCCATAATAATAATTGTGCTTTTTTTTCTCCAGCCATGTTCCGTAGAAAAGCTTTCTTGCATTGGTATACTGGAGAAGGTATGGATGAAATGGAATTTACTGAAGCAGAGTCAAATATGAATGATTTGGTTTCAGAATACCAACAGTATCAAGAAGCCACAGCTGATGATGAAGCAGATTTTGAAAATGAAGAAGAACCCATTGAAGAAACAAATTAAAAGTTCTGTCTGTTCAGTTTTGTTTATGTGAATTAGACTTTGTTATTGCTCAAATGTTTATATCAATAAACTAATGAAATATGACTTTGTTAATAAAATTACAAATATTGTTTTATTATTAATTATTTTGTTTTTAACCAAAATTTAAATTTTGCATAATTCAGTGCTGCCTGTTAATTTTACATAATGAAAAATAATTCAGAATCACAGAAGAAAAGAAAGTGAGTAAAGATGACAACAGAAAAAATTCTTTTTTTCAATAATGGGTATTTTTCCAGTATTCTTCACATGATACATTTTGAACTGAAAATAAAAAATTGGTTTAGGTTTGACTAATTTATTGGTTTTTGTTAGAAATATTGACTAATTCTAAACTCTATTTTGAAACATGTCTGAATGAGTAGTTTTGTGTTTATTAGATGCTACTCAGTATTGTAATCTTAAGAATGAAATAGTTCAGACTTAAATTCATGTTGCATTTTAAAATACAGTGGAACCTGTCTAAATTGACCACCCTCGGGACCAAGTCAAATGGTCACTATATAGGGGTGGAAAAGGACTTTAAATCCTATTCAAAGTAGGACTGTAGTTTTACTTAACATTTCATTAATATGAGTCATAAATTTAAACTATCAATACATGCATCAAATACTCAAAAGGAAATTACATATTTATTTTTTTGTAAAAAACACAGCAAACTGGCACTAAGTTTTTATAGATACAGTCAAATTACGCAAGAGGTTAGAAAAAAAACTTCAGTACACATGTTTTTGGCTGTGTTGAGCCTTGAAAAAAAATTTGTACTTATGCAACATATTAAATTAAAAAAAAGACTAGAATCTTTTTAAGAGATAATCCTCTTTCTTATCTTCTGATGAATGTCATCTTAATGGGAGATGTTGGACGACAGGTTAATTGCGCATAGACATCAACATCATCTCCGTGGTATTCTAATCTATACTTTTTGAGGATCTGAAAAAAAGTTTTTTATTTAAAACATTTTATATTTATGGGCTATAATAGAATACTTTATTTTTCCTGCAATTTCATAGTTAAAAGTGGTAACGAAGTTTATACTTTTTTTATTCATAGGTATGTTAAAGAAATTTTTATCTTTGTTTAAAATGATATTGATCACCATTGCACTCTAAAAATAAACGTATACGAAAATGTGAAATCTTGCAATATAATGTTAGAGTTTTAGAAAAAGTGTTACATCATTAGTTGCGATACTTATTCCCTATAACACCGCTTGTTAATACAGGGTGCTTAAATATTAGTGTGGCCTGTTTTTACTTGAAATAAGACTTAATTTAACATGTGAGAGAGTTTAGAAAACTATTTCATGCTTAATTCGAACTTTTTAGCATTAATTCTTTTATTATATACCCTTATAAATTAAGCATTTTATCAAGATAAGAGAAAGAATTTTTTTGGCTTAACTAAATATAAAAACTCTTAATTTATGTTTCTGCTGAATTTCCTTATTTAATATACATTAAAAAACAAAGCACTGCGCTTAATTTTACAATGAAATCATTAAAAATGGAATAGTTTTATTAATGATGTTAACCTTTAGCAATCTGAAAGTGTTTTTTAAAAAAAACCGGACCCAGATTTGCAAAAATTGCCTGGTATGTCTTTGGCTAGCCCTGTTAATACAATTATATCCGTGCTTACATTATAATAAAATTGCTTTTTATTTTCTCATTTGATTTTTTTTTTTACAAAGTTAAATAACTGTCACTGGTGATATTAGATGATAAACAATCATAAAGTCCTTAATTTTTTCAACAAAAGTGCTTAATTTTTGCTTTGTTAAAAGAGTGGGAACCCTGTAGTAATTATAGTCTCTACTCCTATTTCCTACTGCAATTAAACAAGTTTTAGTGTTTTTTTACATCCACTTTCAACTCTAATTTGGATAGCGTTTTTGCTTTTTTCTCGCTTGAATATAGACTTGCAACCCTGAATGCGCATGCTTATTTGTCTAAATCTTCAATAATATTCTACTTAATTTAGAAAGCACTAGTAGCATTTTTGTCGTACCGTAAAACAAAATCACTTTTTACTAGAGTTTAATAAAGATAGTGTTCTGCATTATCCACTCTTAACATATATAGAGTTCTTGTAAAAATGAAGTGGAGATAATTTAATTAGAGGTCGCAAGTGAAGTAAAAAATAAAGCATTTCTGAACTATGACGACGTATTATTAGTTTTAATCATCATAATTTCTCAACTATAATGATTGTTGAAGAGAAAAAAATAATCAATTACCAAATTATTTGTCTAGTAGAACTAGAATCCATTTGCCTTTTACTTGAATCTCAATTTCAAACAAACTGATTTTTAGTTGATTTTAAAGCATTTTATCCCTCATTACCGATTAGTGAGAGTTTGAAAATATTTTTATTTAATTTTCACTTAAATATTTATTTTCAACCATATATTTATTGCCACCATTTTCACAAATACGTATTCTTAATATTAAGGAAGACCCTTTGTGAGTATAGAATAATTTTATCGAATTCAAAGTCAACAGTACCTCAGTGACAAGGCAAATGACTTCTTGCTGAGCAATTCTTCGACCCACACATGTTCTTGGTCCTATTCCTCCAAATGGTAGAAGAGAAAATTGGGAGGCCTGCTGTGATGTTACCAGGAACCTCTCTGGTATAAATTCTTCAGGATCATCAAATTCTTCTTCATTTAAACTCATTGGTTGAAATCCCAAGGCGATCAATGTCTAAAAAAAATAATTTTATTAGAATGATCGAATAATTCAGCTATTCACCAGAATTAAATAGCTTATAAAATTCCTATATTTTGATCTTTTTGGGCTAATAATTTACATATTTCAGTAAACTTCTGATCATGTTGGGAAATCTCCAAATAAGTAACTATCCCGGATAATCAAATTTTGATGAAAATTAAAAGAAAAAATAGAAAATTATTATTCAATAGGTTATTAATAATTTTATTCAGACAAAAGAAAAAAGAGTAACATAAATTTTTCATTATTATTGTTACAACTTTTTGTAATATAACAAAATGTAGTTTATTTCATTGTTTCGTGAAGCTCATTATTTACTCTTCAACGAATTTCATTTCAAAAATTTCTCCAAGCGAAAGACAGCAGTTTTCTAAGATCGACATTTTCCAAATGTTTTCGTACCACTTAAACGAATTTTGTTTTAAGGCAACCAGAAAAGATTTTATTAGCGCCCTCCCAGTTGACCCGTTAGCCTGATGATAGAGAGTCCACTTCATTGTGATTATCCATATTTATAATATTTTATTTTTTTTTTGGCTGAAGAATTTTAGAGCGAATTTTTCTCAGTATAAGAATAGCTTTTTGATTAAGATCGACATGGTTCCAATTTTTTTTGTTCCACTATAACGAATTATGTTTTAAGCTAATTAAATTTATTTAGGCGGTCCTAAATAATTAAGAGTCCACTATATTAGGATTATAAAGATATACTAGAAGTTCTATATTATAAATTCGTTTTTACATGCAAAGCCCTTAAGACCCATAGATGAAATTACGAAGGTGAATTAAGTTATATTTCAGATCTAAATGATTTACGCACAGTAGTATATTTTTTTCATCTGAAAGGAAGCTTCAAATGTAAATGCATATAATTGAAGCATAAACTTACCCCTGCGGGTACTTGATAGCCGGAAATGACCAGATTTTTGCTGCAGGCTCGAATTATTCCGCCAACAACTGGGGTCAATCTTGAATTATATATATGTAAAAATTACTAAAAACATCAAACTTTGTATTCATTTTATAAAACTGAAAAATATTAACAAAAAAAAAATTTTTTTTCGAAAAAGTTCCTTTGTGTTTAATTATATTTATGGGAAATGAACTTTACATGTTTTACACGTTTGATTATATTTGTGGGAATACGTCGTGAAATATTTTTTTTTAGATCCACTTTCACCTTACTAGGGATAGTGAAAAACGGCATATTTATATATGATTGTTTTAAAATTACTTTACGTCGTGTAGAAATCGGTAACAGATTGCGAAGATTTTTACAATTTAAAATTGAAGTTATGAAGCTAGAAGTTGCTGTAAATATTTTTATAATGTTATTAAAATGAGGCAAAAAAGGAAACGGTAAAATAAAAAGTAACTTGAGATTTTTTTCAACACTTCGTTTTTCAATAATAATGATACTTTTTTTTTTCTTTCAGTAGAAACGAATTCACTGGTCACGTTAAGCTTTACATTTCAAATAAATCTCAAGAAAAAATCATGCTTTTTGTTTATAATTTCTTAACTTACTAAACGAAAAGTGAAAAAATAGTCTACACACTTTAGTATATGATCTATCATTTAGATGATCTTTTCACTATAACGACTTTTTCACAATAAATTCCCGATTTCTTTCCATATAAGCGCGATGTTTTGCAGCTCATTTGAACGTCCGAAACAGTTCATTCAAATATGATTTTCAAATTCATTCCGACGTAAATTAAGTTACGTAATTAGCAGTTATTTTGTCGTTTTCCTAATTCCTTTTTTAAAAAAAAGTAGGATGGCTATTTCGAAACTAATCTCCAATATTTATGGGTTATGATATATTTACGATATTTTGTGAACTCTAATTGTATAGTGATCTCATGTTATTACATCCGATTTCGTTTAGGCGAAACAGGTCGTTATATCGAGTGCCGACTACACTTTTATGTTTGTTTAGATAATAAATGGGACTTTTTTAGGAAAATGACCCATGCCTTTTCAATTATGCATGCATATACACTTAAAAAATAAGGCTGAACGAAAATAGTAATGACAGAGAAATAAAATCTAAAATTTTTGCTACCTAAGCGATTCCTTCAAGCAAGCCTTCGAGTACTTTAACTTGTCATAAGTTTCGTAGGAAATGCTGCCATCATTTGAGGGTTGTAGTATTTCTCGTAGCTCTTCAAACATCAGTTCTTGTTTCTTTGGATTCTTTGCCAAATAGTAAAGCAAAAATCCCGCAGCGTGAGATGTCTGAAATGAAATTTTTTTGAAACACTTATATAAAAGATAAACATATTAAAAGAGGCATATATTTATTTCACACACATATTTTAGTAGCACTAAATTTTTAAAGGAAAATTCATGATATCGGATGGAATTAGTGAAGATATTAAATACGTTATCATAAGTAATATACAGGGTGCTCTGGGATAACCATCTTTATTATAAATTTTTAGAATACTTATCAAAAATGAAGTATAAAGAGTATGCACATTAGGGGATTAGGGGCCGTAAAAGCATGTGCAGTGCGAAAAAAACGGACCACCCTGAATAACTTTTGATCTAATGAACAGATCTTCATGTACTAGAACTCAATGTTGATAGTTCGAGAAGGTGACTTCAAATATGCTAATCAATTAGTGCAGACGATGTTTCAAATTACGAAATCCGACACAAAAACGTATTTTCTCTTAATAAACATAACATTTTCCTGACGGATTTGGGTTACTGACACTCAGAATATAAGGCATAGCCGCAATCCGGGGAGTATGGTACCAATAGTTTGGTCAGGAAAACGGTCTAAAATTTTGACCCCTTAATGAAATTTTCACTTTATGCGTATTTCACCATATTTTGAGAACTTCTTTGGCAAATTGAAAAATGTTTCAATTGGTTTAAAAAAATCTCGAGATGTGGGGATACACACAAAAGGAGAAATTAACATAAAGGGATCCAAACTTTGGACTGTTTTCCTGATCAAACAATTGGAACCATATTTCCCTGATTGCCGCCACCCCCTATATTTTGAGACTCAAGAAAAAACTGTAAAAAAAAACATGTTTATTTAGAAAAAATACATTTTAGTGTCTGATTTCTTAACTTAAAATATCATTTGCTCTAATTAATAAGCATATCTGGTCACCCCCTCGTACCATTAAGCTTGTGTCCTAGATCCTATAATTAGATCAAAAGTCATTCAGGTTGGCTCGCTTTTTTCGTATTTTTCCGTAACTCTGTTTACGAGAAACTTGAATCGATGCGTTTAAACAAGAACTTAAATAATTCAACAGAGGTTCTTGCTTTTTATTTTTTATTTTATTCTTCTTATCTCTTCTCTTTTATTATTCTTCCATATTTACATTAATTTCCCGTGAAAGCGATTCCCCGTGAGGATAGCCCGTGAAAGCGTTCTTAAAGAAAGGTAAGTGCAAAATATTTTGGTTGCAACTTTCTAGCAAAATAGATTTATACAGAATTCAAGAGTGTTCTTATGTAAATTAACACTACTACACTAACTACAATATTCGTATGCAGATATTTTTGAAAGTAAGTAAGCAAACATACCGTTTGAACGCCTGTTAGTAGCATATCTAGAAAAACAAGCATAGCTGTCTTGGTGTCCAATCCTTCTTTCAACCAGTTCATGAGAAAAGTCGGTTGTAGTTCACTTTTATCAGCATGTTGTTTTTCATACGTCTTAGCCAGATCAGACAAAGCACCATCAAAATGCTTTATGGCTAAGCTATTCACAGTTACATATAATCAGCATTAAATACAATCATATTTAACAACATTTATAAATGTATAACAACAAAAATTCTGTCTGGTTAGAATCTTTTTGATGTAAATTTTGATTCGTAACCAATCGATAAATGGGTAAACGAGTTTTGTAGTTGCATACATAAATTTTTTGATTCATGCAGTTAGTTTCAAAGACTTAGCGAAAAGTAAAAATAATATTAGAGAAGTAAAACTTTTGACCCTTCTTTGAAACCTCTTAAATCCATTAGAAAGAAAACATTGTTGTTCAGGGTAGTCTTAATGCAGTTTTCATTTCGAGTTTTATTTTATAACATAACTATTAAATAACACTAAAGCAGTGTGAAGTGTTTTTCGCAAATCCATTTAATTGCAGCATGGACAAAATCGAATATTAGATTTTGAAAAAACTATTTAATATTATTACCTATATGAGATCCTTTCTGAACTTAGCTTAATAAATAGCTGGTCAGTTAAAGAGTTCAGACGTAATTTAGTTAATTACAATGAACTACGATTTCGATAGTTAAGAGTTTTCAGCAACATGAAACATAATTAACGTAACTATTATTAAAAGTAGTCATATGGTTGACAATATCAACTTTTTTTTGTTGCTGAGATTGTAAGCTTTCTAAACAAGAGAAAAAGGAAATTTTATCCGAAAGCAGCATTGAAAAAAGAGCATTGTAGCCCGTACTATAGAGTTACTATATTTGATATTTTTTCAACTTGTGAAAAGGCAGAACTTTGCCAAAGTTTCATGGATTCAAGCTTTTTAAACAAATCAAAATTGGAAAAAAAAAATCTTCATAATTTCAGTTTAATTCGAAATTGAGAAATGTTTTCAAGATTTCAGCTGGACAATAGCGGCAACGATTGCAAGCATTTTCTAAAAAAGAAAATTATTTATCATTTCAGTAAAACTTGAGAAATTAATTTTTTTCCTATGCCTGCTCGATTGACACTTTTCATTCAGGTATCAGTGGAGCAGATTTGGTGGTCCTCTTTCAGGGACACCATTTTAGATGGGGTAACGTTGCTTCGACTGTAAGGAAGATAATACAAAGTATGAAAGAACATCCATGCCTAGTCTGGGTTTCCAACACAGGACCTTTCTGATGTGAGTTCAGCGCCCTGCCCACTACACACAGTCCGGCCAGCACTTGAGAATTTACAAATGTCTGTTTATTTTATTTTAAGAAAAACATATCAAAATGCGAGAAAAGTTTCAAATCTACAATAACTTTAAACAAATATTACATCACTACTAAAAACTTACCGATTGTATTCAGCTGCAGATCTTTGATAGCGTGCCATTGTATTTATAGGCAAAGACTTCCATAACTGTAGGCTGCCGGCAAAACCTTCCAAAGTCTGCATACACTCAAACTGGCTCATTAGTAGTTCGAACATTCTTTTGCCATCAGATCTTGGAGGTAAATCAAGGCATCCTATTCTGGTATTAAGTCCAACAACAAAGATAGCTGGATAAATGAAGCAGTTTCATTAGATTAGAATCTGGAGTTAAAGGCAACACTCTTATCAACTTTGAAACGTGTTGAGACATAATATCGTTCCCATTTGATGCTTTTATAACCCGCCATGTTAAACGACATTTTTAAAAATAATAATCTTTCTTTACATTGATTGCACATCATTATGGTTCAGTTTGAACGAAAAAGGGTTCAATTTAGCACCGTATTTAGGTTATCATGCCGATATTATGATTAAATATTAAGCTGATTTTTTGGAGTATATAAGAATCTTCAAAAACAACGGATAGTGCAATTTTTTACTATTTCAATATTTTGTCTCTTGTATTGGTTTCATCCAAATCAGCTTAGAAGTTGGGAGTTTAAGTTTCTCTTGTCATCTACTGTTTTTACTTCTACTACGTTTAAACTTGTATTATATTTCTGCGATTTTTTGTCCAAGTTTTGTATTTGTAACTACCCAGAACATTTTTTCATCATACAGCTTCATTTTCTAAAATATAGATTGCATTGACTATTTTTGTAAAATATTGATGTAACTAAAATATAGTAACATCAATATATTATACAAAGAATAATCATTACAATAATACAATATTTTATATTTGAATAAAATAGCCTAAATTTATATATTTACCGTGCCTTTGTCGTTATAAGCTGTTAATTACATCAATTTAGATTACACAACACTTGGCGCAAAAAGTTTTGTAGTTTAAAACTATGTCTTAATGATAATATATTTTAAATATTATTCATTTATTATAAATATTTTTTACATTATTCTATTAATTTTTCAGAAAATCCGTCAAATATACATTTGATCACTCATTCCAGTGTCAATAAACTATGATATCAGCTGTTTTAAATAATAAAAATTATCTGTTTTAATTGTTATTAAATGATGAGACTATCATTAAATATGGCGTGATGATGCACTTTTCGTTTGAAGGTAACGTTTCAGACTTTAAGCAAATGAGCGCATCACTGATGCAAGTATTAGAGCACCAACATCTAGTCATGTGATAAGTGTACCAATCTTTTATGTCCAAAATGTGTGCGAAAAATGCTGGAGCATTAAAAATGGTGACATTATTGTCAATTGCTTACAAAGACACCAAGAGGAATATTCTTCTGCTTTTTAGCAGTTAGTGATTACCCTTTTCTTTGATTACCGGGATCAGTTGCTCATTGATTTCAAGGAATCAGGTATCTCCATCTCCAATTTATTGTGCTGCAAAACGTTGAAAAGGAAACGAAAGATCCATTAAAACTACAAAATGGGGTAATTCTACTTTATGATAACGCATGTCTCCAAATCAAAAATGTCGTTAGGCAGAAAATTGCACGCTTTAAGAAAAGGTCGTACTTGAGTACCCACCTTACAGTCTTGATCTCTCCCTCATGCTATGGTCTTATCTGCAGTATCTCAAAAAGTTCTTGAATTGGTGACAATTCTTGTCAGTTGAAGAAATGTAGCAGGCAGTTTCGTATTTCTTCAACCAGCAAAATCTTCTACCCAACTGGTATTTTCAAGCTAATTAAAATATGAGGTAATTGCCTAAAAGCTCACTGTAGTTTTGCACGAGTGACATACCAAATATGGATTCCACTGTTTTTGAACGGAAACTTTTAGGTCTCCCCTTACGTTGTCTAGTTTAATGTTTAATAAATTAAGATATTGATATACGGAGGAAAAATACTGGTAATACTACCGCACTGTATGGTAATGGCATTTTTAATAAATCAAAAGGGAAAAAACATAATTTTGGTTAATAAAACCAAAATATACGTTGCTTAAACTATTCACTTAGCAATTCTTTCCTTCACTTTTCTTTCATTCACTCGGTAACGGTTTAACGGAAATTCTGGTTTTCAAAATAATAGCTCTTATTATACCACAATATTAGTAAAAAATTCGATACTAAAAGATAAATACTACCGAATAAATGGTTTTTATGCCATGCTGTAAGTTGACATGATAAAATTACCAAATTTTACCGAACTTGCAAAATTTTATCACATATTATAAAACACTATTTTATTATTAATTTTACCAAAGTTTTCAATAAAAATTACTAAGCTTTTTGGTGTTCCTATAGAGCCAGAAATACTGTGAATTTTACCATATTCTGTTAATTTTGACCATACTTTTTTTCTCAGTGTAAAAATATTATATCATTCAGTAAAAGTCTTTTTTCTCCACAAATTATATTCATTTTAAAATGTACTTACATTCTAGTGCCCATCTATACATTTCTTTCATCAAGTCTTGAGTTTCTTGGGTTTCGCCATAAAATGTATCCATTCTTTTGATGAAATCTACTGAAACAGCGTGAATGCTGTTTAAGAAGGTCTTTGCACCGTTAGGAGTTAACATCGACTGCCTAGCAAAATCTCTCAAACGATACCATTCTTTTTCAATCCTAAATAAAATACAATCAAATCTTCAAAGCCCAACGATCTAAAAAGTTTTTGACAATTAACAATTTCACATTTGAGCCAGAATAAATCTTTAAACGATTTTTTACTTTCAATTTACGTAACTGTAACAAAATTTCGAAATTTGGATTTATTGGATTCAAACGACGATAATTTAGCAATAAGAATTTTTGAAAACTTTGATAATAATTGAAATTACACTAATCCACAAAATTATTATTTTTCCAATTGCCTAAGTTTTTTTTCCCTAGTGTATTGTCGTTTTATACGACTATGTTGCTTTAGTTACTTATAGTTTTTTTTCTTTGTATAGTATTTTGAGCAATAATGAAGCTCACAAAGTTTAGACTGTGGACTAAAATGTCGACTAGCGCAAAATAATCATAATTGGATGCTTACAATAATAACAACTTCTCCTGAGCCATTATTCAACTAAATAAAATTGAAAAAAACCGTTTGGATGTTATTGATATGGTATTTAATTACTTTTTAATCACTTTCTGTTTGTTCGTTTTATATAAAATGTCCTTTTAAGTATGCTATTTCAGGTGACTTCAATTTTTCTTAAATTCTTTTTCAAAAAAATTTTAAAAAATCATTCTTCTTGAAACTTTTTCCTTTTAAACGACGTAAAATTCAATAAGCGAACATAATGCGGAATGTATTTTTTTCGTATATTTAAGAAAATGTTTCTAATATTATGCTTATTTTTCATTGAAAAAGTACTTTAAAACAAGATTTCTTAAATTGTCAAAATAATACTATTCTTGCAATATTTGAAACAATATTTTTGAATATACACCAGTTATAACATTATTGTCAAGCTTCAATGGATAGAAATGAGAAAATAAAAAAAATTTGTCACACATTTACTGTTTTTACAGCCATTTTGCTGTTTTAATTTAAGGATTTTTGACTATTCTGCAATTAAATTGCAAAATTTTCCTTCAAATATTTTTCTTTGTGAACTTATAAATAATAATATTTCAATAACCCTGGTTTGTGTTTCATAATACAATTATATAGTCCAAAGTTTATTAATAAAAATTAAATATATATAAATATTCAAAATTCCTTAAAAATCTTTTTTTTTTGTGTGTGTGTGAATAATATTCTCACTCTTCGTGTAAAAATTTAGACGCTTTAATATGAAATTTTAACGAAATCGTGTTCGATTTCTCAGGAGCTAACGATTCAACCGATTTTGTTCAAATTTAGCATTTCGAAAAATAAATTTACATTCTTTGAGAAGCTGTAAAAATTTTTATGCCTGCCAGTTCAAAATTTTCGGCTATTATTCAACAAAGTAATAAAAAATAATAAAAAATATTAATAAATCTTTTTTGCATAGAATTATGTTTGTTGAAAGAGAATTTCACAATTTTATGCAAAAATCTTTCGATTCGCTTAAAAAATTCTCAAGATGTAGTGAAATACGCAAAAGTAAGATTAACATTAAGGGGTTCAAATTTTGGACTGCTCTCCCGACTAAGCTTAGGGCCATATTTCTCAGATTGTCATTGCGACGAGTTATGTCCGTGATAAATTGTCGCCGCTACGAATTGCGCCTTACGACAAAATGTTACAGCGACTAACTGTGCCTTTCGACAAATTGTCACAGCAACTAATTGTGCCTTACGACAAATTGTCACCTAGTCGAATTGTGGACACGACGAATTGTCATCGTGACGAATTATCTCCACGACATATTATGTGCGACGAGCTTTTCTATTTGAGGATGTCTGAATATTTTTGAAAAATCAAGAGAAATAGTTTGTTCAAAATGCACGAATAAAGTGTCGAAGCACATTTTTGAAAAATCAAAAAATAAGTAAATAAATAAATAAAATAAAATAAAATAAAATAAAATAAAATAAAATAAAATATAATAAAATAAAAATAAAATAAAATAAAATAAAATAAAATAAAATAAAATAAAATAAAATAAAATAAAATAAAATAAAATAAAATAAAATAAAATAAAAATCAAATTGAGTAGGTTTTACTCAATTTTTCTGCTTAAAATAAAATTATGACGATAAATTTAAATTGTAGCTAATTTTAATAAACGTGTAAAGATTGTATGCCAACATGCAAAATTTCATACCTTTTGAATCAGTCTAATTCTTTATGAGCAACTGAAAGATGTAAGCAAATATCGATGCATCACATTTTAAAATATCCATAAAAGATTTGTATCCACGTATATTTAAAAAAAAACATTAATATATAAACATTTAAAATAAAATGTAACTTTTCTTGCATAACAATATAATAAACTTTTTATAAAAGTAATATTGAAAAGTAAGAAATCCATTTCTTAGTAATAACAACACATATTCTATGGTAATAAAAAGGAAGAAAAATTCCCTTTCGAGAGCGTCTTATTTCCAAGTTTAACGATTATAAATTTTATTCCTACAAAAAAAATACTTTTGCTCATTTTAAAAGCTTTTTTAAGAGAGTAAAGAACTTGTTGAAAGTTCAAATAAAAAAATTGCTTTAAAAGTTCATTCAGAACGATTTTTAAAAGGGGTTTTTCATATTCTTTTAATTTTGTAGGGGTAAAAAATAACGTGTAATGTTTTACCTAAAGCACAAATACTTTACATTGAAATATAAGCCTAACATCCCTAGGTTTAAAACCATATATCATTAATGTCTAACGTATTGTTAAATACAAAAACATATCCATCCACCAGTACTTTATAATTGTGTTAAAACACAATACAAACACATAACTTTACTTACATTTGCACATCTTCTTTTTTAAAAATCTGCGAGGCATCTTCATCAATTGGAAAGTTAAGTTTTCTGCCATATTTTTCATCATATTTATATAAGGTTTCGAGATCTTCACGACTAAAGGAAACAACAATATCCCTTGATCCAAACTTTTCTCGAAATATGTCACCAACAAATCTCTTCCCTTCATTGAATTGCAATTCCAAATCATATGTACCTATTTAAAAACACATATCTTTAGTTTATTTATTTACTGCAAATACTTTGATCATAAAATATACTCTGATGAAAAACTAATAGGCTCTTTTAGGCTTAACATGATATAGCTTTAGGCTTAACATAATAGGCTTAACATGACTTTGGAGGCTCTGATGTCATGTTACGTTAAGCTTTTTAGCAAAGAATATGCTAGTTTTATAACTGTTGCGAGTTTGCAATAGTTATTTATAATTGATAGTTTTATCCATTGTTAATTGATAGTTTTATTAGCCAGTCTCTATGCTAATTACGAAAATGGCGCAAAGTATCAACGGCACTGCTTTGTGAAAATGAAGAAGTTTTAAGTATCGAATTGTTAATATCCAAAAAGTTATAGCATCACAATGTTGTTTCAAATCATAAAAAAGAAATTTAAACAAAATAAAAAAATTGCGAAATATTCATTGATTAGGAGATATATATGAGCTTGTAAATGTCTTCGGCTAGTATATTGTTTGTTTGTTTTTACTTTGATTACAATGAAAAAACAAAAAGAAAATTATTTGTTTTACAAAACAACTTCATGTTTTCAGAACAGATTATAGTTACGTATCCTTTTAAAGTTACGTGAATAAACAGCCACAGGCTGTAAGAAGTTATGAAAAATAAACTGGCCGGAGACTTCTGCATGCCACTGTATTGATTGAAAACTAATAAAAGATTGCGAGAAATATTCATTGAAAAATTCATTGAAAATTCATGAAAGATTATGAAAAATATTCATTAAAATATCTTTATAGATATAGAGAAATATTTATTGAAAAGTCATTACAAACAATGGAAATTTTTTGATTTTTGAACATTTTTTTTTATGATCCAAAACAACGTAATGATTGAATAACTTTTCAAATACTGAAAAAAAGGAGCACAAATGCTTTTTTAAAAAAACCGTGGTTTTCCTACACATTCATTTCATCTTCATATTAGCATATTGATATTTTGCTTTTTTGTTCTTTTTTTTTTTTTTTAAATTTTGAGAACAAGTTCTTTGCTTTAGAAAAATTATTTCAAATTTTGGAAACAGAAAACCTATTCTCAAAAGGACCACTAATACTTTCAAAAAACAATTTAAATAAAAAAAAATCTTGTTTACGTGATTTTAAACACTTGTTGCATCAAAATTTAAAATTTTATTTTAATGATCATATTGTTAGAGCACTAATATTATTTCTATTTGAGTATAAGTGACAACAATTAGAACTTGATCCTATTTAAAATACAATAATAAAAATTGTTATTGATTTAAAGATATTTTTCTTAATCTAATGAAAATGTCTTTTAATTATGTATTTATTTATTTTTATTGTATCTAATACCATTTTCACAGAAGCAAATAACAATTAGAAATTTTATTGCAAATTATGCAACACAATTATTACAAATGTCGCTGTGAAAAATTATTACAATCTCTAGTGATTGAACAAATAATAAACAAACCACCACAAGCTGAATTTTTAGCTAATTTAAGCAAATATTAATAAAATAAATTTAAAACTAACACTATTTTATTTATAAAAGAACAGCGTCTTTTAGGTCATATTTTTTTCTCTTTTTATTATCAGCAGTTATAACTATTGCTCATTCCAGCCAAAATGTCATTTTCCCCTCAGCACATATATTGGCTTCAGTCGCGTTATTTCCAATCAGAACTAAACCTAAATCTGAGAAGATTATCAAAAAGATTTCAGTTTAACCTAGTCTAAACTTTATTGAAAATTGCCAAAAAAAGAAAAAGAAAAATGGGCCAAAATAGCCGCGAATTACACTGATCTAATTTTTTGAAAAACAGTTTTACGATAGTTTCAAAAAGGTTTTGGGAGGGAATGTCATTTTCACCTCAGCACATATATTGGCTTCAGTCGCGTTATTTCCAATCAGAAAGAAACTTAAATCTGAAAAGATTATCAAAAAGATTTCAATTTAACCTAGTCTAAACTTTATTAAAAATTGTCAACAAAAAAAATGGGCCAAAATAGCCGCGAATTACACTGATCTACTTTTTTGAAAAACAGTTTTACGATAGTTTCAATAAGGTTTTAGGAGGGGGATCTCATTTGTTTAATCGGCAGCTTTGTCTCCTCTCTAATACAAGAAAGTATAACTATTTTTTCCTCCACTGTTCACAGTATCTACATTATACTACAATAATAGCATTAAGTTTAAAACTGCTTTTTTTCTAATTAAGACGAATTAAATTAATATCATTCTTTTTTTTAAATTATTTATAACGTTAAATATGAGAAGGTAAAGTAATGTTTTATTTAAACTGTTTCACCCTGTATAGAAATCATCATTGAAAAAAAAATTAGAAAAATATGGGTTGTTATGTAATTAAATGTACGAGATACAATTTAAATGCATAATGAGGTCAAAAAAACAGTCTATTTTTTGCCCCAAGTCAACAAAAATTGTAAAAGAAAAAAAGACAGTCAATATAAAGGTTTATTTTTTACCCTATTATATAAAAACAAACAACACAAATTCATTCTAGAGCACTAATAGCTGGTATCAAAATAATAGCTATTGTAATGTTTAGCACAGTTAGCAAACGGTTAATAAAATATTGACATGATTAATATTAAGAAATAAATTTTAATTCTTAAGGAATTTTATTGTGTAGCTTTCGAGAAATGACAGTTTGAAAGCAATTTAATAACAAAGTGGTAGTTTTGATGGAAAAAAATCATTTTAACATTTCTATTTATCAACAGTTTTTTAATCAAATTTCATTCAAATCTTGAGTACTTCGTTTTATTTTATATTAACATTCCTTTTATTCTGCGTTACTCTCATAATCTGGTATTCTCTATTTTTGTATTTTTGTTTTTCTCTATTTAGTTTAGAAAAATCTTCATGGGGGGGGGGTTGATTTTCGTATTTTCCATGTAGTGTTTATTGATGTGAAGCTTTTTCTTGTACCTCCACGTTATTAAATTGAATATAGTTATGTTATAGATCACCCTTCAGATAATCTTATATTCAAAATATTCAACGCGTGTAAAGTATTTAACTCGTATTCAAAGTAAAGGAGCATCATCTAAACCCTTTCGGAAAATAGAATTTTTTTTTAAATCTTTCTTATTTTATTTCATTTATTTGTCTTTTTCGGAAGCTCATAGTGTGTATAACAATGCATTAGTTTGTAAAGTAATAAGTTAGTAAAGTGTTTTTCGAAAATTTAAACTATGGAGGAGCTGCGGTGACAAAATCAAAGTTGTGTAACATGCAGCTCATACGATTCTGCAAACTTCAATTTTATTTTTTAGTAAGCCATATTTTTAACCATGGACCTCATAATTACCTCAGAAACTACTGATCTGATTTCAATTATATATTTTTTTTATTTAATTTTTCGAATATTCTATAATATAGCGTTTTTTAATGTCTCTAAAATTAAATTTATTATAAAATTCTACAGTTCAATATATATGTAATAAAAGGCAGTCATTTTGTTATTTTTGCTTTTATTAGCTAATTTTGGTCTTTCACAGTTACATATACACTACAGATAGTCATAAAAGGCGAAAAGATTTATTTTTGCAAAAGTTATGGTTGGTGTCCACGTTAAATGTAGATAAAAAGTAACTAGTAAAAATAATAAGTATGTGAAAGTACCAAAGCAAGGTAATTGGTGTCCAGCAGTTCCTATAACTGGAAGTCTCGTCAGGATTGGGATTTCTTTGAATGGTTTTGCTGAATTATAGTCTCTAAAACCATCTTTCTCGGTATTTGCAGTAGTAGCATACTGCTTTGGCAGCGATCTTGAATTTGTAACATTTTTCTGTAGAGCTTTGCGAACAGCAATTGAAAACCGCGTCTTTATAGCGGCAATTGAGTTCCACATACCAGAAAGAATTTCCTAAAAAAAAAAAAAACAATTGCAACACGTTTAACACTTTAGAAGGATAATATTTTTCAAGACTTCTATACAAATTATCATTAATTCTTATCAAATTTCTTTCTATACAAATTATCATTAAAGTAAACGAATGAAGAATGGTTCTTTGTGAGATAATGAGCCACTCTTCATTATCGTTAAAATGAATGAGTGAAGCGTAGGGTTTATTGTGAGTAAATAAAACACTATTCATTATAAATAATTACGTAACATAAATACTGTGACATAAGACAGTTTCTAATGATTTTTTAAGGGTAAAATGGGCAAAAAAAGTCAATACTTTTCAAGGTCAAAATTCACAGGTCAATCGAATTTTGACAGCTGGCGCTACACGTTCTCTAAAAAAATTCCTGAAATTTTGAAACGATGCAATTTCTCACAAAAGCCCTTAACGAAAGCGATTTTAGTTAGGTATTTAACTCAATAGTTCGCTTGTTTTTTGAGTCACGTTCAAAATAACAAGGTCATGGGTTTGAACATTAAGATTTATCAATCAACTATGCTACTAAATTTCAACGGAAAAATTGAATAAAAGATGAAATTAACGATGAGACACAGGGTGGTTCAAAATGGATATCGCTATCTCTTAACAAGCTCTTACCCTGGTTCAAATCCTGGTGTTGGATAATTGATTCGCATGTTGTTGCATTCTACAATTCACGATCACAACGCTTGATAGAGGATTCTGCTCTGTGCTACATGAAGCCCATTTAGATAACCTATACCATCAGGCGTACTATGACAGGTTTTAGAGCCATACCCTCTTTGTAAAATAACACAATTGCGAGTTTAGCTACATTCTATAAGTCTTCCACGAAATTTTTGTGTTCCAATGCGTTATATTGGATTTCACGCATGCGGTTTGGATTTGTTGTTCATCATGGATGATAGAATAAACAAAAAAAAATTATAAAGTACTTTTGATTAAACGTATATACGAAAAAATTATTTTTATCGTTAAATGTTTTCGAAATAATCCACACATTTGGATCACGAAAGTAGCAAAATAAATTAAAACCGTCTTAAATTTGCGTAATTATTTAGAAACATTTTTATATTCAAACTAATGTTTATCATCAATTACAAATACTGTTTGCATAAGACAATAATATATAAATGCTTAAAATAAACTTCATTCTTAGCAAAAAGGCGTCAAACTCACACAAAAGATAGAATGCATAAGTAGTAAGTTTTATTTCTAGCTATGTTCAAAGTGTATTAACAATCTTAAATGTAATCTGTTTTATTTTATTTCTTTAGTATTGTTCAAATGTTAATTTCGATTTTCACCGCAACACTCGTGCAAAGATATTAAAGCGCAATTAAATTGTTTTTCTTATATATATATATATATACTCACTTGTTCAAATAATGTAAAGACGTTCATTTGACTTTTGTCCCAAGGCTTAACGAATATCATGACGGCATAACAAAAAATCCTTGACTAGACACATATTTCAACGACTCATTTGCATTAGCAGACGTGAAAATGAACGTTTTGTTAGGGCTTTGTTAAAAATAAAAATATTGTTTTAAAAATAGACTTTTGTTTGTGAAACACGAAAATGCTATATTCTTTCAGCAGACGAATTCTGATTACTTTAAGAACTGAAGAAACAGCTTTTATTACTCAATCAATGAATTATGCGCTTTAAATTCCGTCGGTAAACTTTAAGTTAGTTTAGTGATATGAAACTTTATAACTTCGGTAAAAGGGGTCAATTGCTTGAGGGCACAAAAGCGAACTTATATATTCTCTTACAATGCATAACATCTAACGCATTTGCAACTTTTTAGGTAAGAATTTGTAATCTATTTGTGATTATTTGTTTAAAAAAATTTAAAACTTCATTTAAATATTCTGATATAAAATAATTTTTTAATCTTGAACATAGAATTAAAAATGTAGCCAAAATTTTACGCAGTGAACGTAAAACATTTACCCAGATTATTTGTCATGTAAAACTTTATGCGTATTTTTTTCATTTTCTTAATATATGGAAAAGGTAAGACACAGTTTTAGCCAAATATGAAAATTTTAAAATTTCATAATTTTCTAAACTTTCGATAGAGATAAAATTTTTCATATATCCTTCAATATAAATGTACTACCTTATTACACTGTAAGAAATTCCAGATCGAATTTCGATAAAAAGTACATCCTAAATGCGGCATCCGTACAATCTTTTTTTCCGTAAAATTTTATACCCTAATAGTTACTGTAATATTTATTTAGTTACAGTGATTTAGTGATTTTACAACAAATATTACATTAAAAAGTACGATGTCAGATTTTTTGCTCCGTAAAATAGTATGGTCAAATGAATTTTACGATAAAAAGTACTAGCATTCTGAGTGACAGTATTTTTTATCGTAATGTCTTACAGTGTACAATATGCACGCTTAAGATTTTAAAAAAATTCAACAATTGTATATTTTTTTATAAGTGATATTTAGCATATGTACACTCAATTTTTTATTTCATATTTTTCCCGAAAGCTGACACTTATTTAGGAATAAAGAGCGTTAAAAGTATTAAAGCGGAAGAGTTTTTATCAAATAGGTAATGTCATCCTTATATATAATGTCATCCTTATATACATCTTTCATTACTAATGAGAAGATTTTATTTCAATTTGAAGTACCAAGAGTATTGTATTAAATTTTTCGGTTCTTTTATCACAAATTTATAGAATTTTATCACACTCAAATTAATTAATATTATTTACATTATAAATATATATATATATATATATATATATATATATATATATATATATATATATATATATATATATATATATATATATATATATATATATATATATATATATATATATATATATATATATATATATATATATATATATATATATATATATAAAATATTATTTTTCTACCTTGAAAAATGACATATAAAACTATCAGAAACAAAAGCCGACTGAAAAAGAATGGGTGTATCAGTGAAAGATGGAACTGAATAGTCAACTCTTTGAATGGGGGAAGACTTAAAGCCTTACTTGATATGTCCCCGAAGTTTCCTAATATTGTGCAAAGATGAATGAAAAATGTTACTAGTTATCTTCGTAAAAAGTTTAATTGCTTATTTAGTTTTACTATTTATTAAAAGTTAAACTAATTTTTTAGTTAAAAAGAAGCATGTTATCGTATTCACACACGGTGAGTGATTTGACACATAAAGATTAAGCGCGATATAAGATTTTCAAGTTTTGCTTATCTAACTCCAAAGCATGTAAGTTAATTTTAGATTGTAACTCTTACAGTGTTGTCTGATAACAGAATAGGTTAAAAGATTAACAAAACTGTTTATTTTTCGATCTTTAATAATCTTGATAAATGTTATTTTGCTTACATCATGTGACAAATGAAGTTTGGTGTGCTCTATCTTATTGAGGTAATTATTATTAAGCTTTAATCGGAAAACATGGAAGAGATTATTTAACTTTTGAAATTCCCCAAAAAATTATTAAATTTTGAATGTTAGAAACTGCAAATTTTTGATTGATATACATTCCATATTTTGTTTTAATTGAGATTTTTTGATGTTTATAAATATTACTTGCAAATCATGAAATATTTTAATAATAAATACAAACAATTTTTATAGATTGTATGTCTGAGATTTACTTAGTATGTAATGAGGTAGGTTAAGGGTTTACATCACATTTGAACAAATTGGCAGGCATTATCATCGAACCAGAAAATTTCTTATATTTTAACTAAATTGAAATAATTTTTAATTCAATTTAAATAAATTATGCAATTACAAAAATTTTAACAATTTAAAAGAATAATTAAATTTAGTTTTATTTGATGATATTATAAAAATTTTAACAATTTAAAAAAATAATTAAACTTAGTTTTATTTGATGATATTGAAGTTTTTGTCCAATAGAACTCTTTTTAATTTACTGATTAAAATAAAATTTAAAATGTGTTTGTAAAAGTGTAGTTTTGATATACATACATTCTCTATTGTTAATTTATTGACATTTTTTGTGCTTAAAAATATTATTTTTTATGGATATACATTTTCTAATACTTATTAATTGACATGTATTGGTATTTAAAAATACTTATTTGAAAAAAATAAAAATTTTTTGTTTTCAATATAAATAATTATTCATGCTTGAACCTCTGAGGTTTACTTAGTACATACTGAGATATGTCAAGGGCTAACTTCACATCAGAAAAAAATTTTTAGGTATCATCCTTATATTGATGTATAATATATTGTACCCAATGAAATTTTAAAAAAAAACATTAAATACTTTATGGATTTGTTTCTTCTCGAAATTTTCTGCTGCAGCAAATATGTAGGAGAAATTCAAAAGGTGGTTAACAAATCGTTGATTGAAAGCTGATTAACAAATACGACTTCGCAAAGAAATGTTTTTTCTTTTCCAATGTTACCTTTTGGTTATGCATTTTCCTTCTTTATTTCTATTTTTTAGAATAATTATGAGAAAACAATTGTTGATATAAGTTATTCGAAGTGATTTAAAGCTCAGAAGTTTCAATTTCATTTTAACATGAACATTTTTAAATAATTTTATATTCAGTTGTATTTTCGAACTACTTTGTAAATTATTTCATTTACCTCTAGAGCACAAAAAAAATATATCTCATTATATTTGAGGCAAGCACCTGAGACCAACTAGGAAACCAAACTGATTTTATTTTGATAATGTTGACTCAATTATTAAAATCTTTTAATTTGTTATCTCAAATCGACTGCAACTTGCAAATTTAACTTTCTTCAAAAGTTTACTTAAGAAATTTTTGTAAGAATATTTTTGCACCAGCATACTAAACTACACCTAAACTAAAAACTTTAAATTCCGTATTTTATTTGCACTATTTGTCAAAGTCAACAATAAGATGAAGAAAATGTACTAGTAGTAATATTTTTAATACGAGATGAATGTTTTTCCATGGGCATTGCATCTCTGGCAGTAAATCTTTGAATACAAGGACAGTTAAAAAAAATAGGCAATAAAAGTTAAATAAGTTTAAAGCGAAACTAATCTCTTATAAAAATGTGCGTCCTTAGAAATAACTCTTTCTCGGTAGCATCGTTCGTGTCTGTGTTGTGAAATAACATTACAATGGTACAATAAACAATCAAGCGTGTGAGCAAGCAATATTTTTATGGTCTAAACGAAAATCTACTGGTTTCATGTAGGAGGGGATTTTTCGACGACACTAAATAAATAATTTAAATACATTTTTTTTACTAATCAATTCTTTTTATTTACATGAGTAATATTTATTCATGAAATTTTATCGAAAACGAATAAGCTTGTCTAATTCTACCTCCCTCAATTATAATAAATTAAATTGTTTTTCTAAAATATGAATAAAGGAAAATATGAATATGAATAAAATATGAATAAAGGAATACTCATTTCATTCAAGTTATTTCTAGTAAAACTTTCTCAGTGTAATACACTAAAAACTGACGATTAAAAACCAAGCATTGTGTATTTTAGCATATGGGAATCACTTATCAAACTAATTTAAATTCGCTGTTTTAAAAATAAGTTATCCGGCTGATGTCATCTAACCTTATTATTTAGTTGCATTAGGTTCTTTTTTTTCTTCATAAAAATGCATAACAGAAACCAAACTTTGACACCAAGCTTTCATCAAATCTTTATTACATTTAATACATTATTTCAAACCATTTGTTCATTGTTTATGGTTTTATTTGGTTAACATTTGATATTATTTTATTTGTAGTCAAACTATTTTTCATTGAAAATGAACTGGAGAAACAAACCTTTTCATCCCCACCTATTGCGTTTTAGCTTTAATATAATCATTAGTTTCAGTTTCGATTTTGATGTTTGTCATATTGGGGCCGAATTTTCAGCAATTATTTAATAACTCTTCATTACTTTACGTTTTAAGTTCACAATTTAAAAATAAACTATCATATGCGTAAACAAAAATGATTTCTGATACATATTAAATTATCTTGAAAGCTCAGAATTCTTTGAGAACCAAGTTAGATATAGATATTTTCATAGAGTTTTTAAGCGTATGATAACAACTTTAAATCTTTTTTCCTTGTAATACTTAAGCAATCTCATACTTGTAATCTTTTTTTTTCTGAATAAAATAAGCTACGAAAGCAGAAGCTATTTGATCAAATAGTTTTATTCTTCTAAACTATGACAAGAGAAAGCATTTCTGAATAGTAATTAATCATTAGAATGTATATTTATTTGTGGCTAACTAACCTGAGGGCAGCTAAAAAATAACCATTCATTAGAAAAATAATGGAGCTCATTGAATAATTTTTAATTTATATTTGATTTACAATTTTTTGCTGTTAGTTTTAAGTAAAAGTCAATAAATAAGGAACAATTAATGCACTACCTATAGACATATATCCTAAAATTGAATAATATTTAAAGCACTTATTTAATTAATATTTTTTGACAGTAAAGAGTTCATGCATAAAAGGCAGAATATTTTTTTTATTTCTGTTAATGCTTTTGCCAATTAACAAGTAATTTAAAATATTCATGATTGCTTCTAAGTACTTAATACTTTTAATGGTTAAGCTCAATAAGTTGTTCAAAACAACCAATATAGTGGATGTCATATACTTGAATACAATAGCCAAAATTCAAATATAAGTGGGATTTAAGGCAATTAAAACTTATCACAAAGCATTAAACGTATTAGTGAATATATTGTTTTTGTTTTTTTCAGATATCTCTAATAAATGGAAATTAATGAGGAAGTCTACTAATTAAATTCAAAAAAATTTAGTTACAATCATTTTAATTTAATCAGAACAATGTTTCCAATAAAGCAGTCAAAATTTGATTATTTCTTATCATTTCATTTGAATAATGATTAGCGACCAACAGAATGATTGTTATAATAGCTTTTAAAAATATACTTTAAGTGCATTAAGGAAAAATAGTATATTCGAGGGGTAATATTTTAATTGGTTTACAACTGATATGATTGCGCATGCAAATTTTAAACAATTATACTTTATTTGTTCATATGTTGTTTACTTACATATTAGAATTTTGTTGCTGTTAAATACAGTGGGTCAAACTAAACTTTTGCAAACATTTAAACATCGAAAATAAGTTCTTACAACATTTAAATTTAAGTAACTTCAAAAATAGGCTCTTATTTTTTTATTTATTATTTTATTTTAAAATTTTAGTTTAAGTCATATAAGCATTAAAAGCGAGAAATAATTTTCAAATATAATTCAAAAAATCAATAAATATAACTAATCTATATATAATTTACATAATAAATGCAATATTTAATTTATGTATTTAATGTAATTTGTAATTTATGTTAGTAATATAATATGCAATTCAAACAAGGAACATTTAATCATTTTTAATACAATATATTTCTTCTTAACTCTCTAAGAAGTTGATGTCGAATTTTTTACTTAACAAACCTAGCCAATTTGCTTTTTTTTTAAAAAAAATTGATTTTGTAATCAATAAAGAATATATTGATGTTGATATTGTAATAAATTCTAAAAGAATTTTCATTTCTTTTTCAGATAAGTAATAATGAAACATCTAATCATTTTCGTATCATTTATATGTTTTGCTACTGAAGTTGTATTTTCAAAGCAGCCACCACATATTATATTTATTATCATCGACGATTTGGTACGTCTACAATACAATTTTTAATAAATATTCTTTTAAAAGGTTATTAAATATCTATCATGATTTTTGTATTTTTCAATAAAATGTAGACTATATAACATACTTAAGGTTATTACTTATTATTTCTCATTTTTGTTATGATTTACTTACTCTAGATAATATTATAAGTAATTTTAGCAGAACAAAAAGTAGACAATATAGTATACTTAAGTTTATTACCTATTACTTGTCATTTATTTGTCATGATTTACTTAGCCTTAGATAATATTATTATTTAAAGTAAAATTTGAAAAATTTCCTTTTTAGCGTAAAATGCACATGAATATTTTAAATAGTAATTTGTATTTTACGTGTCATATGAAGATTTAATCAAGATTTTCATTAAACATAAGAAATGTTTAACCAAAATTAATAACTTCAGTTTCCATATTTTTAACTTCAGCTATTTTCCATAATATTAATTTCGTTTATCATATCCTTATCCTTAACATATATAAGGATAAGGATATCCTTCAGCATATGTTCGATTAAAATAAGCTTCTACTGAAAACAATATCACAATAATTGATTTCTACTCAAAACTATATTAATTGTTGTTACCCTGTCGTCGTTGTCTTATTAATTCAACTGTCATTTTCAATGCGTTAAATTAGCATTTTAAATTTAAATTAATCTTATCGAAAAGTCTATTAATATTTTATTTTTATAGTCAAAAGTTTTTAATAGCTTTAATTACTTGAATTCAATGTCATAAATATCTTTAAAACAAAGTAATTATATTAATTCTTATTTAATTTAAAACACATTTTTCAAAAAAATAATTACAATTTAATTTAACAGTTGAATTGAATTTTATATCAGCTCGTGCTATAATTTTATTCATTCATGTATTTTATTAAAGCTATACACTTAATCATTTGTTTATTTTTTTTACATGTTTTCTAAAAAAAAATTTCTAAAATTTAGGGATGGAATGATGTTAGCTTTCATGGATCAAAACAGATACCTACACCCAATATTGATGCCATTGCACAAGATGGGATTATTTTAAATAATTATTACGTTCAACCAATTTGCACACCATCCAGAGGTGCTTTAATGACGGGGAAATATCCCCTACGATTAGGTAGGAATTTAGATTTTATTTTTTCATTTTTGGTTTATTAATTATTTATATAATGATGATGGTTTTGTTATCATTATTATTATTTTAACATTCTCATGATAAGTTAAGTACTTTCAGTAATAAAAATACTTATTAGCTCATATTTTATTAGTATATATTTTGTAAACCTCTGAAGATTCTATTTTTTACACTTACAATTTTTTTAAATGTCATAAAAAGTATTATTGTCAAGTGTAGTAAGCACTATTGCATTAAACTATTTAAAAATTAAATACATTGATTGCCCTATTTGTTTTATAACATATTATCATACAAAATCTCTTATTTTACAATTGAATTACCATTTTTTGTATGCCATGCAAAATGTATTTAACTAAAGTGTAATTGGTATTAAAATTATTTTCCAAATTCTAGAATGTAAAAATCTTTCATTCCAATTTTTTTTCTTTTAACCAATAGGGGATTTTTTTAAAAATAATTTTCAATAAAAACCATGCACAATGAATTTTGTTACGTAAAATAAGTTCTGACGTTTTCCTAAAAAAGAAACAAAAAAAGAAAACATATTTTACTCTATTGTTTATGCAGCTACCCTCTCCGGTTAAACGTCGAATCATAACATCAATGCCTTGAAACATAATACAGTGCGATATTGCACAGACTTTAATAAAGTATTTTATTTTATAACCGTCGTTGAACAGCCGACCCAATTTAATGGGTTTACGACTACTAATGTAGCCTTGTAATTTTGAACCAATCCAGAAGACAAGGAAACTCCTAGATCAGTACCCCTTGAGGTATTGATTTGTTATGGGAACATGGAGGACTTTGAAACTCGACAGATTTAACGTGCATCAGTCACCATTTACTACACGGGGAGTCTTCGGCCGGCGAGGATCGAACCCACGACCTCTCGGACTTGGGCCCAGCGCCCTACCGACCAGGCTATCCCGGCCTTTAATAAAGTATTAAATCGAATCATGTTTCTGTTTAAATTGAACAACAGCATCACTTAATCAAGTTTCACAACTGCAATAATATGGTTCTACTTAGCGCCCTATTACGGTTACAGAAAATTCGAATGATATTATGGTTCAAAAAGCATAAAAATTGTAAAAAAGTGCAAAATACAGGAACTCAAACCAGACTGTTTTGCTTTTACATTATCTTGTATAATTATTTTTGTAAAATTTCATGCAGACTCTGTTTTTCTTAAAAATAACTTTTATGCAAGGTATTGCAAGTCACTCTTTCGCACAGGAGCTTCTTATCACAGCAAAGACACGATTTATACTTGCACTAATTCCACTATCTTCCGACATAGATTTCAAATGCTTTTTTAAAAATAGTTAGAGTAGTTATTATTATTTTTTTTATTCGAAAACTTTAAATGAAAAATAAAGGATAATACTTTAAGTTAAAGGGCTTTAAATAGGAATTGCAAGGTCAAAAATTAGATTAAAATAATTGTGAGTTCCTAATCATATCTAAAAGTTGTTTTGTAAAATATTTCGTACCTCTGACTTTACTTCTTTGGAAAATCTAAAACTTTATTGAATTATTTTAAACCGTTCGTTTATATTTTCGAAACAGATCTATAGGGCTCAAAATGGACCTAGTTACAGTTTTTGAAAGCAGTCAAAGATGTTAAGAGACCTTTATTTTGTACTGCTTTTCAAGCAAATCCTTATTTTTCTATTTGTCCTTTCAATAAGGAGACCAAGAATAAAGTAATAAACTTCAACATTTGGTATTGACAGCTTAATATAGATTTAACAGAAATATTATTTCAACAGTTAAGAATGACAATTACTTACTAATGGATAATTTCTTTCCGTGAGTATTGGACATAAAATTTTAAAATAAATTTCTAAAATTGAGACTTAAAAGGCTCCCTACCACTACAAAAACTGTAGGTCAAAGAAAAAACAATAAAAACCTGTAAAACTACATTGTAACAAATGATGTAACCTTGATGAAGGGGGCCTAGTTGGGTATTACGATATTATAAAACTAAAGGTAACTAAGCACCTCAGGATATAATTGCATCAAATGATTTAATACACTTTGACCTATAAAGATACGTTTAATTTGTTTGGCACATGTAAGAAAAAGTTTTAAAATATCTAAATGGGGAAAAAATTGGGCAAAAATGTCTTCCGGGTATAAAAAAAATATTCATAGAGTATTAATTTTTCTTGACAAACATGCTTTGTTTAATTACATGTGCGGAAACCTAATTTAATATCTAAAACCACCAATTTAACATTATCAACAATTATTGATTCAACTACAATTAACTGAATTTTTAATTTTAGTGAGATTTAATTAGTTTCACAATTAATTTTTTAAATTATGCTTTTTGAAATTTACAACATATTGAACCATAATATGTTTAATAATTGCTCTGCAACATCAATATCGTGCCTAATTGAACCAGATTATTATACTTTTAACTTAATTACACAGTATTATGGTTCAATTTGAGTCTAAACATGGTTTAATTGAACACTCAATTTAAATATATCACTTATTACGGTATTTATGGTTAAATGTGCCGGCACTCAGGGGGACTGTACTTTTTACTCTAAAATCCATTTTTACCTGAAGGTGTTACGAAAAAAATCTGATATACCGTAACTTTTAGTGTAATAATTACCGTAAAGTCACTGAAACACTCTAATTAAATAAATATAACAGCTGTGAAAATTACGGAATAATATTTACGGTAAAAATGGATTTTACGGATGATGCACCCAAAGTGCCAGTACTCTATACCGTAATTTGATGCGGATTTTTTTTCACTGCATGAGTTCAATATCATATAAAAACTAATAAAACTACTTTTTGAAAGCAAGCTTAAAATCCTTTTAGAAGATAGTGTCACTTGTAAATATTGCTGTAAATATTTTTTAAAATTGTTATAAGAAATATGAAGTGTATTTATGTTACTTTATTCATTAAAGGATCAAAAAACACTTTTTCAAATATTTATTATTTTACTTTAGGACTTCAACATGACGTAATCTACGCAGAAGCACCTTGGGGTCTCTCCCCTGAAGAGAAAATCTTACCCCAGTACCTAAAAGAACTTGGATATGAAACACATGGAGTAGGAAAGGTGGTTTTTTTTTTTTTTTTTTTTTTAAATTTTATTTCGGAAAGAACATTTTACTTTTCAATAAGCTCTCGGAAAAATCGTTTCAATATTAAATCATAATACGAATTTCTGCAGCTTAATAATCAAACCATGTTTCCTTTCAAGTTGAAACATAGCATCTTGCAATCAAATTTAAGATAAAACATAATAATTATAACGCTGTTCAGCGAATAATATGTTATTTTTATATTTTTTTTTCTTGGAGTTTGAAATAATTATTCATGATTGATAGGTTAAGTTCTTTCAAGTCTAGCCAGTGTATATTAAACTGATTATAAATGTGGGACCACGCAAAATGTCACTATGAGAAGTCACGTTTTTCTAAAAATAAAAAATGTTTGTAATTTAATTTTTCAATATTTTAAAAGTTACTCTAACACATCACTGTTTAGTTTCATAAAAAATGGTAAAAATTGAGAACTATTCTTCGATTTTAATGATTTTAATGATAAGTATAAAAAATCTCGTCGAATAGGTGATATTTTAAAAAAGTTATCTTTTAAAAATTTAAAACATTTGTCCATTTTAAAGACTGTCCTATTTTTTACATTAAAATTCTATAAAGAATTTAAAATTTGAATAAAGAGTTTTAAATCGGTTTTAAAGCTCTCAAATTAAGCATTTTTTGTTTTTCTTGGCAAAAGATCCTCAAAACTATTTTTTTTAAATAGTTCAAACTTAGGTTAGATTTAATATACTACACAGTAACAGTCAATAATTTCATTGGTGGTTCTATAATGTTTCCCTTTTTTATCTTATGAGTAAATAATACATGAGCATTCATTATATTTTTCCCTATACCGAAAACAAATAGCAACTGACTTTTGTATTTCAAATTTAAATATTATTTATTTTCAGTGGCATTTAGGTTATTTTCACGAAAGCTATCTTCCTGTTAATCGTGGATTTGATTCTTTCTTCGGATACTGGAATGGTAAGGAAGACCATTTCACGCATTGGGAAGAAGGGGTAAGTGTTATTAATTTTATAATACTCAAAAAAAAAATACTTATAATATTCAAACATCTAAGTACATCATTAGAAATATTATGTTAAAAGTTTCATATTTCTTATATCTTGAATGATTATACTTATTTGAAATAAAATTAATATTTTAATCGACTCGAAACAACTGCTGAAATAAATATTTTTTTATCCATTTTATTATTTTTGTATTTAATGAAGTATTTCTAGTCTTTTTGAAATTTGAAAATTTGGTTATTTATTTTAAATAAAAGGCATTTAAACATATATTATTTTATTTTTAGCAAGGAACTCATGGATTAGATTTGCACGATGATAATGTAAACGCTTGGAATTACACGGGAAAATATTCTACAGAGTTATTTACTGAAAAAGCTAAAACCATAATTCACAATCATGATACTACTAAGGTAAGAAGCTGGTAGTACGATAATTGTAATTTTTAAAATATTTTAAAACCAAATAATTTAATCGAAATTAAAAAATTTCTTTTCCTTTCTCGATAACCTTAAATTTAGTACCTTTTAGTGAAGGTCAAATAGTTTTCCATGATAATTTTTTTATCGTTTAAAAAGATGTTTTAGCACACATTTAAGATGTTAAATGCTGCGTTATTAAATGTTTAAGAATTTTAAGTTTTATTTGAACCATAATAATGAAATAAAAATAATTGCTTTATTTCCTATACAAAATTACTGAGAACAAAGTTTTGAAGTTTTAATTTTTTTAGAAGTTTCCGATTCGAAAATTTAGTTAAATATTCCATGCTAAAATTAAAAAAAGTCTCCGTGATTTTCCCTACTTTAATAAAGTGATTACTTCGTTTTTCATTAATTCAGTAAAATAGTCAGATTCAAGTAAAAAGTTGTTGAACTGGAGAAGAAAAAAAACTGTTATTATCCGTTTCCTGCAAATTCATGTCTTTTTATGTCTGACTACATTATAAAATTTAGGACAAAATAATAAATAAATAAAGTTTTTATTAATGTAATTTAATACTCATGTTAGAGTTGAAGAATATATTTTACTTCTAAGAATTTTAAAATCAACTGCAAGATATTTATTATAGAAGAGGGAATTTATGTATTCAGCTTAGATATACTAAAACTATTGTAACTAACATTCATAATGTACAAAAAAAAATTAGAAAAATGTGAATTATTATGAAGCAATCAAACAAGAGCAAAAATGTTTTTTTCGTTTAAAAACTCATTTTGAAGATTGTTAAAAAAGAACAAAGAAAATTGTAAGAATAATTTTCAAAATAATGATAATATTAATGAACACAATTGTTATGCAAATTTCATATTATAGTGCTTTTGTAGGAATTATGTTCAGAAAAAAATAATTAGGAAAAATAGTTAATACATACCTGGTCTGTCTCCCTGCGACAAAAATGAAGCCTCAACCTAATCAAACTGCAAAAATATGAGAAAAAATTTGTCATTTTATTTAAATATTTAAATGGAAACATCAATTATTTTTAAATTTAATCTTTGTTTTATAATTCAGTTACAATTTTGAAATGTAAAAAAATTAACTTATTGCCAACAACATACAAAATTCCATACTCATGTTCTGTTTAATCTCTACCTGATTTAAACTATTATTATTTTCGTAAGCAAGCATAATTATAATTAATAACAAACTATATTTTTGAAAATAAAAAAATATCTTATTATAAGCATGATCATCGGTAATCTTGATATAAAGTAATTAACCACTGTTACCAATTACATTTTTCCTAACTATGCTTTTAAGTAGAGTCATAATGAAAGGTTTCGCTGTCCAGCAGGTATTTTAATTTCTGAAATTGAAAATGAAACAATTCAAAAATGAAAAGAAAGATTTCTTACCTTTCAATTTCTAATATATTTAATAGCAAATGATTGATGGAAGTTAATTTTAATGAACAATTTACTATCGTTTACTTTAATTCTGCAGATAATTGATAATATTTCTGTAGTACTTTACAGCGCATTTTGCAGCCCAATTAAACATGATCGGTTGCATCTAACACTTATTCAGCACAGAGTTAAGGAAAATATAATTGACTACTAGTAATTGATTGCTCAAAATTTTTATTGCGAGTAATTTCAAATATCGATTACAAAAAAGATATTGATTCCAAGCAATCATAATTTATCGGTACAATCATTACAATATTAAGCTAATATTACTGGTAATTTCAGTAATTAAAGTTGCATCAAACCTTAATTACATTTGCAATTTTGATAATAAATAGAAATAATCATTATTTGCAATCTTAATCACTGAATTGATAACTGTAAATAATTAAATTTTTTTCTAAATCTGCTTCGCTATGCGTTTACAGTTTTACAATGCAATTTTAGTTCTCATTAGTTCTTTTTAGAATAAAACTTTTATGCTTTATTTGCTTTCTCCGAAACGTAGTCTACACTTTTAAATATTTTTAATAACCTTTCTTAGAAAATGATAAATGAATGATTACTTTCATCAAAATATCGGTAGCTAACAATATTACTTTTTCAACACAACATTTGATACAAAATCTGGAAAGAAAAAAATCTTTTTTTTCGTTGCTTTTTATTCTGTAGTTATTTTTTTTGTCCCACGGATCGAATGAAGAACCACGTGACAGTCGGTTTGGCGTAGACCATATTAATCTTCTTGAGTATGATTGTGTTGTAATCTTATGTAATATCTAATTCTTATGTGTTGCATTTCGTTAATTAAAGCAATAATATTTAGAAACTGCCACAGAAGAAACTAGGTCATTCAGGTCATTGTAAATTTGGTCGAATTAAGGGGCCCCACCAATTGACAACTGCAAACTGTTCACAGCGTAGCCTTTAAAAGATCATATGTCTAAATAATGATAGCCGGCATTGGCTGTTATGCCTTAGCTCATGAAATACATATAAGATTTTTCCTCTACTGATATGAAACTAATCATCATAAAACGACCCAATATATTTTAGAAATTAAATTTGGAGGAAAACATATGTAAGTGGAGCATATAATGGAACCATAATGTTTGTCGGTTAAAAAAAGGAGCTGCTTCATTTCAGAAAAGAAAAGTTAGAACTTGTAACTTGTGGAATCTTAATATTAGAATATATAAGTATATATGAAATGTTTAGTTTCGAAATTATTAAACGCAATTTTGACCTTTTGCTTATGCAGTAGGATAAAAGTATTTGGGACCCGACTTACTTCGGATAATCGAAACATGCGGATTATAGAGATAAAATCGCTTTTTAATATATTCCATCAATAAGTTCAGAAAATAGAGGATTATTTTTCAAGAAATGATGATATGCACTATTTAAATTTCGTTTTAATCTGACAATTTTAAAATTTTTATTTATTGTCAAATGGGTATAATGATATTTAATTTTAAAATTCACTTCATTATTGCCCTAGATAGCGGTACTCCTTTTTTGAATAAACTATTTGTACAAAACAGCCCCTCATCAGTTGATTTATTGACTTTCGAAGTTGATTTCATTGATTTATATTCGGTTATAAGCTTTACATGGCTTCTCTTAATTTCATTCGCATTGTGATTCCAATATTTTTCCTTGCACAGATTGCCCAACACCCTGACTTTTGGCAGATATTGAAGCCATTTGATGTTGTGAACATTTTTAGAAGCCATGACGATCAAACTAAACTACTCTAGTAATAAGGAAAAATTAAACGAATGAAACAACAAAATTTGACATTTTCAGATTGATTTGTTTAGCAAAACAGATTTTTCTAAATAACAAAACCTTTATTTGTTACCCACATAAAATTATTCATTCTATTTAATCATGTGGTTGAAAGGGGAGGGTTTTTAAAGCCTCATTTCTAGCTAAATTACGACAGCATATTACTGAAATTGAAATAGAAAAAAAAATTGTGCGTGTAACGAAGAACGTTTCAAAGTCTATTACATTAACAGAGGTATTCTAATTAGAAAGAATCGACTAATCGAGGTGCTTTGGTCGGTAGGGCGCTGGGCCCATATCCAAGAGGTCGTGGGCTCGATCCTCGCCGGCCGAAGACTCCCCGTGTAGTAAATGGTGACTGATGCACGTTAAATCTGTCGAGTCTCAAAGTCCTCCATGTTCCCACAACAAATCAAAACCTCTGGGGGTACTGATCCAGGAGTTTCCTTGTCTTCTGGATTGGTTCAAAATTACAAGGCTACGCAGTTGAACGTAAGTAGTCGTAAACCCATGAAATTGGGTCGGCTGTTCAACGACGGTTATAAAATAAAATAAAATACAATTTAAGGGGACCGGGATAGCCTGGTCGGTAGGGCGCTGGGCCCATATCCAAGAGATCGTGGGTTCCATCCTCGCAGGCCGAATACTCCCCGTGTAGTAAATGGTGACTGATGCACGTTAAATCTGTCGAGTCTCAAAGTCCTCCATGTTCCCACAACAAATCAATACCTCTGGGGGTACTGATCCAGGAGTTTCCTTGTCTTCTGGATTGGTTCAAAATTACAAGGCTACGGAGTTGAACGTAAGTAGTCGTAAACCCATGAAATTGGGTCGGCTGTTCAACGACGGTTATAAAATAAAATAAAATACAATTTGAGGGGGCCGGGATAGCCTGGTCGGTAGGGCGCTGAGCCCATATCCAAGAGGTCGTGGGTTCGATCCTCGCCGGCCGAAGACTCCCCGTGTAGTAAATGGTGACTGATGCACGTTAAATCTGTCGAGTCTCAAAGTCCTCCATGGTCCCACAACAAATCAGTACCTCTGGGGGTACTGATCCAGGAGTTTCCTTGTCTTCTGCATTGGTTCAAAATTACAAGGCTACGGAGTTGAACGTAAGTAGTCGTAAACCCATGAAATTGGGTCGGCTGTTCAACGACGGTTATAAAATAAAATAAAATACAATTTAAGACCTACGCTCCTTCGAGTTCAGCCTTGTTATATTCTAATCGCTTTTCTGTACTACGCTGTACTTTCAATTATAAATTATGCAAATGATTGAAACTTAATATAATGCAAGATGTTTTATGTTTTCATAATTTGCTTACATGATGTATAAAGATGTTATACAATTAGGATGTTTGTACTGCTTAGAATATTATTCTTTTAGTTGCAGTCTGTATAGAATATTTTTCTGGTACTCTTCGTGACTCACCCAGTTTGAGAGCTTTCTAAACAGCCCTGACCTTAATCTACTGTCTGAATATGTTCAAAAAGCATTTCAATTTCATCAGAAACTGAGAATGTATTAAAATCAAAATATCAATAATAGAAATAAATTCCAAATTATTATTTATGAAGGATAACTTTGATTTGATTTAAAAGTGTGTCGAAAACGTTTTTCAACCAATAAATTAAATCTTTAAATATTATTTCCAGCTTTAAGCATTTTTTCAAAGAATTTTGAGCTAGGATAGGTTTTTAATTCGGCGTAATATATCTATTTTTCGGCGCACTTCCTTACTATTATTAATCTTAAAAGAAATATTATTAGTTAATATAATTTCAACTCATGGGCGCCCATAGGGGAGGGCCGAAGGAGCCCCCCCCCCTAGATTTTCACTAGAACCCAATCGAAATAGGACAAAATGAAATTTTGTCATTTCTGAAAAAAATGAACATAAAGCCTTTCGAATCGAAGTCCTTTTCAAGTCAACAAAATCCAAATTTTCTAAAGCAATTCAAGGTCATGTTTGCTTTCGTTATCACTTGCTTAAAGGGTGCGGGGGGGTCGACCTCTCTCTTATCTGAGGCATTGAATTACGAATTGCACATTGAATTGCGGCATGAGCATATCATGTAAGTTTTGAAATTTCGAAATTTGTACTATATTGTTTAATTGAAATATTATTTTAACTAATCAAGCGGTATTTAATGCTTATATTTATTTTATTTCTAGGTCATTGTGTGTTTATAAATGTTGTGAATTTTGGTCTTGACTCCTTGTGAAACAATCGTTTTATACACCCGATTAAAGATTATATCACTAATAATGTTGTTAAATTATAACTCTTTGATAAATTTTTAGATTATCAATTTAGTGCATTTAAAAAGTTACAATCAATGTGTTATTGTAATTAATAATGAAACGTATGCGTATTTGATTAATCATGTATAATTAAAAGTGAAATTAATTTAAATTAATTAGTTATTCAGCTAATTAAATTAAAAATATATAAATAGATAAAATTTCCTTTCATTAATTTTTTAATTCATTACGCTATTTGTCGTTTTCCTTCATGATCCCCCCTCCTAAATTCAAACATATGGGCGCCCCTGTTTCAACTCATGATTTCATTTCTGTATGGATATATTCTTTAAACTGTATTTAAATTAATGCTGATGTATTGATATTAAAATATGTTTATTTTTAACCTGTAACCCATTTCGTTACAATTAACCATCAAAACATTGAATATATAAATTCTATTTGCAGCCATTGTTTTTATATTTAGCTCATCAAGCGGTACATGCTGGTAACTCTTACGCCCCTCTACAAGCTCCCCAAGAATATGTTCAAAGGTTTTCGCATATCAAGGATCCAGCACGGAGATCTTTCGCTGGTAACATAAAGTTCTTTCACATATCCATTTATTTAATAAAAATACAAAATTTTTGTATGAAAAGAATTAAATTTGCTTAAAATATTTTAACACATAAAAAGAATTAAATAACACATAAGAAAATTAAATTTGCTTAAAATATTTTTTAAAAATACCAAATTTACTGAAAAAAGGAATAGCATTTCAAATTTCAAGAATTGTTACCAAATTTTAAGAATTATAACAACGAATGATAACAGTAAATATTCCAATAACAACAACGAAGAATACCATATTTGAGAATAACGCCAAAAAATAGCGCTTATTCTTTGGAGTTATTCTCAAAATAGTCAAGGGTAAAACATGTAACAGCCAATTCGCTTGTTAATAAATATGCATCAAACTGTTGAACTTTCACTCAAACAGTTAATAGAGGCAACTTTTAATTAGAGTGCAAGTAAAAATAGAGATTAGAGTTAAAAGTGGAGTACTCAAAAATAGAGTTCTTCGTTACTTTATAGAACTAATGTAATACTCAAATAACTTGTTTATAGTATTACTTCCACCCTAAAAGAGTGATTGAGGGTGAAAACAATCAGTTACTTTCTAATTGGAGGGAAAAAAATCGGTAAAATTGCCTTACTATAAGGTGAAAACTGATAAATTTCTGGTTAAGGGGAAAAAAAAAAAAAGAAACATAATTCTGAAAATAGTGTTTCGGCATTTTATAAACCTTTTTCAACCTTCTTATTAAATTTTGAATCGTGAGGACATTGATCTATAAATTTTTATTTAGAAATTGTGCCTTGAAAAATAGTTTAAATCAGACTTGTTTTTAAAGGCATGACATCAGCATTGGATGATTCAATTGGCGATCTTTTCGAAAATTTGAATAAAGCTGGAATTCTGAGCAATAGTGTTATAGTATTTACTACTGACAATGGTGGAGCAGTACAAGGAATTGATGAAAGTACAGGATCCAATTGGCCTTTACGTGGAAGTAAATACAACATGTGGGAAGGTGGTGTGAGAGGTGTTGCTTTTGTATGGAGTCCTGAATTACGTCAAGCAAAAGAAAGAATTTCTTCTCATATGATGCATATCAGTGATTGGCTTCCTACTCTTTATTCAGTTGCAGGTGAATTTGTAAATTTTCTTGATTTTAGATTCAATTAATAAAGGCTTACTATGTTATTTAAAAATAAAGCAAAACTAAATCTGCTTGATTTTAGATTCAATTAATAAAGGTTTACTATGCTATTTAAAAATAAAGCAAAACTAAATTTGCTTGATTTTAGATTCAATTAATAAAGGTTTACTATGTTATTTAAAAATAAAGCAAAACTAAATTTGCTTGATTTTAGATTCAATTAATAAAGGCTTACTATGTTATTTAAAAATAAAGCAAAACATGTTGTCGAAAATATTCAACTTTTAACTTGCATTTTTTTTGAGAAGTAGTTAAAACAAGCAATATATTTTATTCTCCAGTTTTTCTGCTTTAATAAATTTATTTCTAATCATCAGAAACAGATAAGGTCATTAATTTCAATTCTATTTATTGCATGTAAAAAACTGGGCTGTTATGAAACTTATATTATTATTAATAATGAGAAATTAATCAGTTATTTAGAAATAGTATACTATTCAAGTGAAATTTTAAGTCCTTTTATTTCATTTATAATTATCAAGTTTACTTTGAATGGAGGGTTAGAAGTTTTATTGATATTTCATCATCAACTTCTTCGACGAATGTTTTAAGCATAAAATGACATGGTAGTCAAATTCTAATGCACCATTCTCAAGAACCATTTTTTCCCTCTTATTAATTTAGCAAGTCATTAATTGGATTTAGGTTAAAAGTCCATTTTTTGAAGAAAAAAAATTTAATTACAAATTTCAACGGCAAAGTCAATTTTTAACCCAAAAGAAACCAGTATTAATTTGTTCTAGAGGAGAAGAAGATTAAAACAAATTGATAATCGATTCTATAGTTTTTCAACAACAACAAAAAATCGCTCCTAACGTTAGTAATTTAAACACAAGATAAACAACAGTCGATTGCCTTAAAATTAATTTACCTGTGCCAAACGCTTATTCATTTTCTTAAATATTTGAATCTAAGTTTTATTTATGTATATTAATTTATGACTCTTACTCTCAAATTTTAGGTGGGGATAAAAAGAAGCTAGGAAAAATTGATGGCTATAATCAATGGAAAGCACTCTGCTGCAGTGATACAGGTCCTCGTCAATCAATTATACATAACATTGATCCAAAATGGAATGTTGAATCCGTTCGTAAAGGGAAATATAAATTAGTAAAAGGAAGCGTCTTTGATGGTACCATGGATGGTTGGTTTGATAAAGAGGGCAAAAGGGAAGTAAATGTTCCTTTTACAAGTGAAGAACTCGAAGAGCAAACAAAGGTAATTATTATTTACTATGTTACTATCACTACAGGCTGATTTTTAAACTTTTTGTTAAAAATAAGCAAATAATGGCCAAATTTCTTCAAAAGGTTCAAAAGCAAAATTCAAACAAAAAAGAATTTTTATTATTTAGCTAAGATTTTGAGAATGTTCAGTTCTTTTCATCAAAACAGTTTAAAAAATGAGAAATACTTAGTGTTTACGATAAAACTTTGAGGCTTACACAAAGAAAAAATTCGAGTATTATTACCGTACTGCAGGGTAATGATATTTCTGGTTAAAAAAAAAAAACATAATTTTGGCAATAAAAGCCAAAGTCTTTGGTATATAAACTGTTTATATGGTAATTTTTCCGTCCATATGTTAACGGTTTACCGGAAATTCCGGTTTTCGAAATTATAGTTCTTAATATCACACATTTAGCAAAAAAAAATGACTTTAACCAAATAAATGGATTCTATGCCATGCACTAAGATATCATGATTAAACTAACAAATTTCACCTCATCTACCAAAGTTTATCACAGATATAAAATCTTATTTACTGATAATTTTACCAAAATCATTTTACTAAAATCACTTCGGTACAAATTACACTGTAAATTTTGCCAAAATCTGGCTGTTTTGATCATACATTTTTTTCTCAATGTAGATACGATCGTATATAAGAGCGTAGAACAGCCTTAATCGATTTACAATATTAAAGGATTTCCTTACTGTTTTCTCAGCTATACTCAGCTATACTATTTCTCAGCTGTTTTATCTTCAATATCTTCAAACTTGTGTTCAGTTAAAACAATTTTAAGAAAACTACTGTCTTATCTTTAATAATCTACAGTTTTAATTATGATTTTAGTAACTGATTTCTTAAAAATACAAAATGCAAGATATTTGCAAGCACATTACATCTAGCTATAACTATATGTAAATATATCTAACTGCGTATAGCTAATTCAAAAAGTATTGAATTCCGGATATTTGTCCCATTGAGACTATTGATCGAAATGAGTCATAATTTTCTGATGTAAAGCAAAATCCAATGTGAAAAATATTTTCCATACAATTCATGCAAGTCCTATAAATTTGAAACTCTAAAATTAAAAACTAGCTTAAAAATAATCACCCAAGAATTTTTATTTTTAATATTTTGTCTTGTATATGAAACTTGCCTTGCAATTTAATTTGTGTTCTTCATCCTTCTTTAGGTCTCAGACTGAATTTTCTTTAAGCAAATCTTACTTTATTTTGATGGATTGAACGTTTGTTTTTATTTTACAGTGTATCATATACGAAAAAAAAACGAAATTCTAATTAAAATTTTTTTATTTTATTTGAGTTCTTAGTTTTTGTGAATGTTGCAATATTGCTTTTATGCCTTTTTGACAAATTGTTGTTTGGAAAGGGGTGGATAAGAACATAGGAATTACATAGGATTTTTTTATCAATGAAAAAATTTTAAAAAAATCATTCCAATAGAATTTAGAAAACAAAATAGAAGGATTGAAGCAATAGCATGAAAACTAAATAAGACATGATAAAAACGTTTTTTTTTTGTTGTTATTTTAGCCAAAATAAAACAGAAAGAGAAATGTTTTTACATCTTAAAAGTAATTTAGATAAATTTAAGCTAAAATTCAAGTTGATAATTTGAGGTTAAAAAAAATCTAAACAACCATAAATACTAACAAAACATTAATAATGAAAAAATATTGAAAAAGCATTATATTTCTAACTACATTTTTCTTTTTATAGAGTTAATTTATTTAACTAAACCATTTAGAAACAATTGGTTCAGTTTACTAAGTTTTTTTCATTACTAAACAAATTTCAGTAAATATGCAATTTATATACTACCGCAATTTTCTCAGAATATCCCATATTTATCCTTATTATTTGTGATCTTATTTGTTTTACGATATTCCAATTGGCATTTGAGTAATTACAAACCTTATATTTGCAGGTATATAACCAACTATGGAAAAAATCTAAAATTTCCTCAATCTTATCCAAAATGTATGGAGAAACGATAAATGAAAACAATATCGCCGATTATTGTGTCCCTGAAACGGAGAAATGCCATTCAAAATCAGCAAAAAAGTCTAAGAATTCGGAGGACGTTAAAAGTCACAAATCACCTTTGGAAGTACAATGTGGTCCGAGACCTGAAAATAGTTCAACTAATTGTAAACCAATGGAAGCTGCTTGTCTTTTTGACATCATCGTAGACCCTTGTGAATACAATAATTTAGCAGCTATGAAACCAGAGGTATAAATAATTTATATAAAATCACGTTCATTTATTTGTTTCCATTCAAAATAATAATTCTTTTAAGGCTATTATTCGATGACTCTGCCTTCTATGAAAA